>NC_055697.1:2949011-3126511 GCF_017639745.1 Melanotaenia boesemani
ACAGACGGACACGTGGACAGACGCAGACAGATAGATACGCAGACAGACATGCAGACAGACGGACACGTAGACAGACGCAGACAGATAGATACGCAGACAGACATGCAGACAGACGGACACGTAGACAGACGCAGACAGATAGACACGCAGACAGATAGATACGCAGACAGACATGCAGACAGACGGACACGTAGACAGACGCAGACAGATAGATACGCAGACGGACATGCAGACAGACTGACACGTAGACAGACGCAGATAGATAGATACGCAGACAGACATGCAGACAGACGGACACGTAGACAGACGCAGACAGATAGATACGCAGACAGACATGCAGACAGACGGACACGTAGACAGACACAGACAGATAGACACGCAGACAGATAGATACGCAGACAGACACGCAGACTGACGGACACGTAGACCGACATGCAGACAGACACGCAGACGGACGGACACGTAGACAGACGCAGACAGACAGATACGCAGACAGACATGCAGACAGACACGCAGACAGACACACAGACAGACATGCAGACAGATAGACACGCAAACAGATAGATACGCAGATAGACAAGCAGATAGACACGTAGACAGACGCAGACAGATAGATACGCAGACAGACACGCAGACGGACAGACACGCAGACAGATATGCAGACAGACAGATATGCAGACAGATAAACACGCAGACAGACATGCAGACAGACAGATATGCAGACAGATAGACACGCAGACGGACAGACACGCAGACAGATAGACACGCAGATGGACTTACACTCAGACAGACATACAGATGGACGGACACGCAGACAGACACGCAGATGGACGGACACGCAGATGGACGGACACTTAGACAGACATACAGATGGACGGACACGCAGACAGACACGCAGATGGACGGACACTCAGACAGATATGCAGATGGACGGACACGCAGACAGATAGACAGACACGCAGACAGGTGGACACGCAGATGGACAGACGTCTCCTGCGTCGGCAACATGCGTAATTTGGTCCATTTTCATGCAGCTTAGCTATCTGTCGCTTGACACAGAAGATGGAGCTGTATAGCTGACATGCAACTAGCAAAAGAAACAAACCAGAGAAGAAGACGACGATCAGGAAGGAATAAAAAAAGCAGAAGAATGAAGAGGACAGCTGTAAAGATTTTGCGAGCTTTTAAAGAAGGCTCTGCAAGTGTTTGGGGCGTGTTGGGTGGGTGGAAACAACATTATTGTGACGCATTACTGCTGCTAACCAGTGTGTGAAACGAACATGGGGTCGCGCCAGGTAACTCTAAACTCAGCACTGCCCCCTAGTGGAGGACCTGACTTAACAACTATGGCAACGTCAAAGACACATGAAAGTATGAAGAAGGCGACATATGACAACACTTAAAACAGACGTCAATATTTACGTACGTAAGTGACATAAATTTTCATGCCACATAAATATCTCCAAAAAACAAAAATCCCAGTGTCTGTCCACTAAAAGACAGAGATGTCATCACAGGTTGGACATGTCCAGAGTGTCTTAGTCCTCCTGTCCACCAGGAGGCATCACTCCATCTGCCTCATTTTTGTTGCTGTTTCCCTCTTCCTCAAATACATCACCTTCTCATATTATTTTCTGATGTGGTACGTTTTTACCTATAAATAAGGATTATGAGCTTTTTTTTCCCAATCTTGTTCCCCATTTTGCGAATCACCTGTTCTTTTTGTACCAAGCGTGATGGTAAAATCCATGGAAAAGTATGTTGTACATATTAATCATAACTCTGGTGGGTAGTTTGAAGTCCTCACTTTGAAGTTTGGTCCAGATACTCAGTGTGTCCATCAACTCCAGATTAAGCGGCACAAAACTTCATATTCTGCCTAATTTTAGTTCTTTCTGATTAAAATGACATAAAAATATTTTTTCAATGGTCAGCAATGTACGCCGCATCCTGCAGCTGGTTTCCTCTTCAGACAGATGCTGAAATGTTTGGCTTTTATCTCATTATCTAACTTCTCATGTGTCATTGAACCTGAACAGAAAATGTCGGTTTAGTTCAATGAAATCATTTCTTCTCCATAAATTGTTTTTTTCAACGTCTTTATGATCAAAATCAGCCCAGGTCTTTGTTCTCTGACAGTTTCAGGTTGTTCGTTATTTATGATAATGAAAGCTAAAGTTGGAGCGTGGCCCTCTCATACAGCCTGATGTAGTCTTTAAGTCCCCCACTGCTGGACTCCGACTGTGTGGAGACCTTCCTGCAAACACCATGACTCATGAGAACTCTGTAGAATCGTGTTGAGGTGATCTGATCAGATGTTTGAGCTCCGTGCTGCAGAAAGTGATGAAGCAGGCTACAACGCCAACATCACTGCTGTCAAACTGCAGCTTCTGTTGGTTCCTGAACATATATTTTATATCCGAGATAACAAAACTACAAAGTTAAACATGTTGATAGTGAATCATCTCGTCAGAACATGTTCAGACTATTTTTAAGGAATGAAAATCAGCTAAAACCTGGACCCCGTCCCTGTGACTGAAGGGTCAAAAGAAGCCATCACGTGTGAAAACCTTCACAGTCCAGTTTTTATTTAAATGTGACATTTGGAAGCAGGCGTCCCTGCAGGCATGTTACGGCATGTTGGATCTCCCTCATCAGCTGCACCTCATTGGGCAGCGGCTGACAGTCCCCGTGATGTTGCCTCGCGCTTGCTGAGAGAAATTCCTGGGATTTCCCACATCGGTGGTGGAGAAACAAGCTGCCGTTCAGCCTATGAGCCCGTCTAGAAACAAGCGATGGACGGTTGGAATGAGGAGAGAGAACGCTGCTGATCTGTCACCCCACATTGATTCACTCGTCCAACATCATCAATCCAGACAGAAAATCTGGATTGGGAATCACCTCGGACGTTTTCCAGAAACATGAGGATAAAATGTGGTTATAAAATGTGTGATATAGTCAGACTAACCTGGTTATTAGAGCTAAGTAGTAAAAACATTTGGTCTCTAAATAGGAGGAAGATTTCCAGTAATTCCTGATTTAATGTCTACAAATAGAAATTGATCTTCCATGATGTGAACATTTTAAAGCTCAGCAGCCACAATGTACTACATCAGCTGTGAGATGGGCTGCAGTCGATCAACAGATCCTGAATCTTATCTTAACTGAATCTGGGAAATCAACGAACATCAAATCATCATCCACTGAATCGATTGAATATCCTGATCAGTTCCCAAGCCCCGGTTGGACAGTAGTGGTTGGCAGACGTAAGCAGAGCGCAGCTTGGATGCTGTGATGAATCCAGCTCTCCTCTTGCTTTGCAGGTGTCCTGAAACTTGCAAAGTATCAGCAGCTTTTCCTGGTTTGATGGTTTCTGTGAGTGTTTGAATGAGGAAACGGTTTTGCTGCATGCTGGGCTGAAACATTTAGTCTGGTGATACCAGCATCATCAGATAACTGATAATCACATCTACATCCGCTTCTGAGATGTGATATTTGGAAAACTCTGGTCTACATTGATCTAAAAGTGTCAGTTATTGACTCACTCCGTCACTTAAATACAAAACCAGCATCAGTGGTTGGATCCACAAAAATCCAGTCTAGCCCAGATTTTACCAAACTTCACATCAACTCTGGTCTGCACTGCAGTACCCTTAAACCGACTGGACTCTGTCTTCGTTCGCAGCTTTACTCTCCCCGTGGTGTAAATGCACTGCCTGGCCAAAGAAAAAGTCTCCACCCGGATTTAACCAAGCAAACAGGTCAGAGCCTCCCATTGGATAATCCCTGCAGGTGATCATCTCCCAGCTGCAACAAGTTATTTAACCCCAGCCGATGCAATGAGCGGCTTCTCATGTCTTAAACTACCATGTGGAAAGATGCGTCCGTAGAAACGATGTTAGTCTGTTTAAGTACTGTCCAACACTCGGAAGAAATGGAAGGATGGTGGGGAACCATCGTCTTCCAGGAAGAAGGAAACACGCTGATGGTGATCAGTTATCACTTTGGTGGAACCAGATGGAAGAGAAACAGCAGCAGAACTCAGGACCATGTTTAATAGTGAAAGTTAGAACATTTCCACATGAACAATGTGAAGGAAGTCAAGGGACTGAACAGCTGTGGAGCCAGAAGAAAACCACTAACCAGTGAGGCTAACCGGAGAAAAAGGCTTCAGGTTGCTAGGCAACATAAAGACTGTGACATGGAATCAAAGCTAGTCCAGGCAAATATTAGAGGGACCTTTTTAATTTGGCCAGGCAGTGTATGATTTTTATTTTGGTTTTCTGAAGGACATACAGCGTCACCACTGGTTCATGTTACCGTCTCACACCGTGTCGCAACTCGACCACATTCCTGCTGTTTACACTAAGAAATCCGAACACTCAACAAATGAGCTTAATAAAGACGCGAGATGAAACCTGATGAGTCCACTTGTTTTCCTTCCTTCGTAAACTCCTGACCAATCACAGGGCTGCGACAACAAACACCACTTCCACCAAAGCTGCTCTCAAAACAAGAGGAGCGCTCCCACATCGATCCTGGACCAGAATATCGTATCCAGTATTTCTCTGTAGCGTTCGAACTATAAAACTATCGTGTTCTAACATAATTGGATCTAAATGTTGTTTTTTCTCAGTCTGTGCCCAGTGCCCACAGATGTTTGTAGACTTTTCTGCTGAAGCTGATCCCAGCAATGTCTCTTCCTCAGGTGTGTTTAAGTATCCTGAACACATGGCACGGGAGACCCGAGGAGAAGTGGAACCCTCAGACCTCAAGCTTTCTACAGGTGAGATGGATATCCATCATGGCCGTCTGAATGGATGTGTTACAGGCTGCAGTTCATCACTGCTCCATCCTCACACCTCACCAGGCTTTGTGTCTGGACAGCCGACCTGATGGATCATTATTTAGCTTTGGTGACAGAGAGTGTGTGTTAGTCAAACCAAACTCAACCTGGAGCCTCCAGGCTCTGTGTTGACACCTGAAGCTGCACCAAGCAAAGAGCTTTTCTCTTCTTTCATGGTAGGAATATTTTAGAGCTTCAGTAAAGAGGAATTTACTGATGTTTCCAGAATGTTCAAGTCTAAAGGGATCTGGAGGATTAACATCAAGGATCCAAAATGGTGCTCAGGTTTATAGATAAACATGAAGTTCCTGAGCAGAGCACATCAGCACACACCCACGCCATTATTTGGTTTCCTGTCATGCACACACTCGCATTCATTTTCAGCTTGTATCGATCCACCGACGAGCCGGTCTGAGCCCTTTGGAAACACATCTGTCCTTCTTTAACCATGATTTGCCTCATTTGTAGGGCGGGAGAGTGCATAGAGATGTCTCCATTGATTATCATTCCAGTTAGCACGCTGTAGATCAATAATGGAAAGTGAGGAGGTTGGTGAATTGGAGACGGGGGGCGGGGCAGGAACCATCTCGGGGAGGGGGGGTATCTGATCTGAAATCAGCCACCCGCTTCCAGACCAGCAGATGGTGTTACCTGAAGGTTAACTGTGTCCACTTGATGGAGTTTATCCCGCTCCAGTGTGGCTGAGGCCAGCAGGCAGCCCTCCAAGTCCAGCAGCAGCATCATCAGGGTGGCTAATGACGGAGCGATCAGGAGGACGTCCCCGTCTCCTTCAGACGGGCCAGCTCATTCATTGGCCGATAATAAAGAAAGTTTAAAGAATGCAGCTTTATGAGGCCACAGCTTTCCATCATCATCTCATGCCTCCCTGCCTCCTCTCTTGTATCCTCCTCCTCCAGGTGCTAGTGTCGGTGCAGTCCCTCATTCTGGTGGCTGAGCCCTACTTCAACGAGCCGGGGTATGAGCGCTCCCGTGGGACCCCCAGCGGCACCCAGAGTTCCCGCGAATATGATGGAAACATCCGGCAGGCCACCGTGAAGTGGGCCATGCTGGAGCAGATGCGCAACCCGTCGCCGTGCTTCAAGGAGGTACGAGTCCCACTCCCACTGATACATCTGAAGGTGTCAGGAGCTGCTGTGTGTTGGATTTAATCTCCTCATTCAGTTTACAGGAAACTCACAGGTCTGCAGCCGCTAGTCTCTGGATGTCTGAACACACCGGTCCAGCTCACCTGCAGCTTAACTGCTGTCTCTTTAGTCTGAGTTGTTCTTGATGGGCTTTAAACTTAGGCTCAACTATTTCCATCACAACCTTCAAACATCCTGATGGAAACATGAGGTCCACTATTTGCTCTTCACATCTAACATCCAGCTTGGCTGCTGATTTGTGGGTGGACCTGATGAGCTGCTAGTTTTACCTGCACAGGTTGATCCTGAGCTTTGCTTCTGCATATTTCTTAAATTTGTTCTCCAGTAAGGTGGAATCTCTCAGCGCCGAGCAACGGTGAAGCTGTTGTTTTCCTGGTGGTTGGCTAACAGTTTGGTGAACTGACGCCACCTGATGGTGGTACTAACACGTACCTGCCAGGTGCTGGTCGCAACAAGACAGTTGCATATCGATGCTGAAGCCACAATCTATCAGAATCCTTTCATGACAAAAATTTAAATAATCACAATACACTATAAAAATTATGAAGAGTTTATTGTGTTGTGTATTTACGGTGTTGGCAGCGCGGTCTGCCAGAATATGCACACCCTGAGTAAATTTGTCCCTGTTGGTCGTATTATTTCTGCGTGACCACATACAGACCATTTAAGCATCGCTGTTTGATTTTTTTCCTCTGTGTAGTATGTATATGTTTTCTTTTTATCAGCAGGTTAGTTTTAGTAGGCTTTTGGTAAGTTCTTAAGTGTAATAATAAATACTCGCCATCTACAGGTAAGAAGCTGTTACTGCACTCCTTGAGAGGGGGTGCTTTTTTCGATACAACACCGGCAGAGGCAGTTATGAGCATGCACGAGTGCCGTATGCAAAAATGATTAAAATCACCCGTTCTCCCAACTTAAGCCTCCACACCTGCTGTCAGTTATTTTATTTTATTTTGTTAGGCCTAAACCTTTTTTTAAATCAGCAATTTTGTAATTGCAGCTACAGTCAGATCTTTGTTCTAATATAATGATTGAATAATAAATTTATTTAAATAATAAATCAGATTTCTGTTTAACTCGGTAGCTGCTGGTTGGTGTGCAGACTTTATAGTTCTCATCTCAGAACCTGCAGCGATGCTACACCCTGATGAAAGTAGCTCTCCAGCTGCATCCACACACCAGTTTTACCACCTTTCTGTAGTTAGATTTATTTCTACTTTTATGCACTTTCCTTACTACCAAGAGGAAGAAACTTTACACACAGTCTGTGTCACAAGTATTTTAACATTATTTGCCTGGTGTTATTTTAATAACTGGCTGATTTCAAACGAAAAATAGCTGCTAGTTTTTTCATGAATCAGGCGTTCATGTCGTCCCTACTGTCTCTGTCTCCATGACTGTGGTGTGGAACTATATTTACTAAAATATTTTTATAGTATCACGTAGGGTTGTGCGATATGGCCTATAACTGATATCCCAATATTTTTTTGCCTTATCCCAATACACAATATATATCTCGATGTTTTGAAACTCCTCTAAAACTCTGTAAATGATGAATTCAGCACTACCAACATACAAAGACACCAGAAGGATTAATTAATTCTGCTAGATCAGCATTTTCAACAAACTTTATTCTGAACCAGGGACCTGCTCTCATAGCCTTAATAAAAACCTGTTTCCTCAACCATTTTATTAGCGGGCCAACCCCTGCTACTCAATAACTACTCAGTTAATATCTTATGTATTATTTCATTCGGTTATTTTCTATTAAAATATTCTCGTATTATTTAGGTTTTTCTCTTTTCCACCAGATCCCAGCAGCAGTAATTCAGGGTTTCCTTTCCTATAGAACAGGTTTAGATTCTGTTTTATTATAAAAACTGGACAGCCTGGTTTTATTTCTTATTCTCATGTTGACGTGTAGTTATTATAATAATAATGGATTAGATTTATGTAGCACTTTTCAAGGCACCCAAAGCGCTTCACATTGTATCAGTTGTTCATTCACTCCACATTCACACACTAATGGCAGAAGCTGCAATGCAAGGCGCTAACCACGACCCATCAGGAGCAACTAGGGGGTCGGTGTCTTGCTCAGGGACACCTCAACATGAGCTCTGCGGGCCTAGATCGAACCGGCAACACTTTGCTTACAGGATGACCACTCTACCCACTGAGCCATGCCGCCCCCAGAAGAAGATGCAGCCATGTCAGCTGACCACGTCCTGAGACAGATTCTGTCTCTGACTAAAGCACATCCTGTCAGTCCTCATGAGGCGCTCTGCTTCTTTCAGTCGTGAGTGACACGTAAACTTGACAGTTTTCCGAGTGGCAGTAAGCGGCGTCATCGTGACCCGACATGGCTGCTGAGGATCTGCCCAGCCTCCACTCAGTGTGCTGTTCTTTGAAACAGGTTTCCTTAATCCTGTCCCTGCAGATATTTTGAGTCTGTCTTCCAGGATGACTGAAAATCAATATAGTTGTTGAGCGTGTCCCAGAAGACGTCCTCCATGTGAACTTTACTGTTCTGAGAGGAACCTAAACCTGACTGGAAACCAGTTTATGGGGACTTATCTGGCACCAAATGATTTGCGAGGGTCGAAACTGGGTTTAGGGTTTTTAAAGACATGTACTTCCTAAAAAGTCATCCAGCCAGACTGGATAATCCTGCGTGTTCTTCCTGATCCGAGACGCCCTGCGTGCAGAGTTTATATCCATGCTGTGATGGATGGTGGCGCTCCGAGGAGAACGGCACCGTCAGACCATTACATCATGTACGCGGGTGAATTAAGACGGCCTGGCTGTGGGCTTCTCTTCATGGTTCTCACCTTCTCTCTGTAGCTTCACCTGTAAACAGCGAATCAGCGGCAGCCATGATAAGGAGTCACCCCACCTCCCTCCTCCTGCTACAGCTGGATCCTCACCGCGCTCACGGCATACTGATGCCTCTCCCCGGCAACTGTTGCTAGGAAGTGAGCTGGAGGCAGAAAGGGAGTCAAGTGCAGATGATTGACATCACTGAACAGTGACGTATGTTATGATGTCAGACTGATGCAGATGCTCCACGTTTCCACACACAGGAGACTGGAGACTTGGACCACCAAGACCATCTAAAATCTGCTGACTGTGAACCATTATGCTTAATGCGTTCATAATTCACTTCCACATGGAGGTGTTAGGTAGATTTAGAGCCATTTCACTGGACACAATGTTCATCCTGAGTTTACCTCACAAACAGACCAGATCATGAGCACTACAAAGATTCACGAGGCTCCCAGAGACCTTGGATGTTCAGAGTCAGCAGAGCAGAACAAAACAGACTTACAGCAAACATGGTGGAAAACATGGAGAAGTTGTCCTGAATGGGTCTAAAGCCACATTAATGGCTGGACAGGAGTCTGCAGTCACTGGTAACCTCATCTCATCTGGAGAGCTACGGTCAGTGTGAACTAGGATTTATCTGACCCACTGATTTTAATAACCAACAGTCTTACTGGAACACAGATCTATTTATAATCAATTATCAAAGGTTGGTAAAGAAAGTTTAATTTCTCTAATTTTCTATTTTGTTAGATATTTGATATAATTTAATTAAAAGTAGTTTAGTTTGCATGACACAGCGTGCATGATCTGTTTGTGTTACTGACTCAATGATTTTTATTTAAATTTTATATTTTTGGTTTGG
This sequence comes from Melanotaenia boesemani, assembly GCF_017639745.1. Classification (NCBI taxonomy): domain Eukaryota; kingdom Metazoa; phylum Chordata; class Actinopteri; order Atheriniformes; family Melanotaeniidae; genus Melanotaenia; species Melanotaenia boesemani. The sequence goes on from NC_055697.1 coordinate 2,958,709, forward strand.
ATGATGATCCTTGGTGGAGTCTTTAAGCTGAGTTTCTTCCCGTCGTGTTGCTATGCTACATGTTAGCACCGCTGCTTCCTTTTAGTCATGTTGCTATGCTACATGTTAGCATCGCTGCTTCCTGTTAGTCGTGTTGCTATGCTACATGTTAGCATCGCTGCTTCCTGTTAGTCGTGTTGCTATGCTACATGTTAGCATCGCTGCTTCCTGTTAGTCGTGTTGCTATGCTACATGTTAGCATCGCTGCTTCCTGTTAGTCGTGTTGCTATGCTACATGTTAGCATCGCTGCTTCCTGTCAGTCATGTAGCTATGCTACATGTTAGCAAAAATGCTTCCCAGTGTCTGCTAACATCTGCTGCAGTGCAGCATCTCATGCACAGGACGGTCTAGTAACAATAGATTAGGCCTTAGAGGTCTCCAATCACCGCGTCATGATCAGATCACACCAAACGATTTTCACAATCGCAGACTAAAAACTGAAGTCTTTAGGAAATCTTAGGAGTTTTACTGGAGTCACAGCGCGCTCCGGTCATCTCGTCGTTAGGTGTAAGCTGGTAATCTGTGTTGTTAATGTCAATCTTTCCCTGGTCTGGGATCTGCGACAATATCAAACATGTTTGTATGGGATAAGCTTTGTGCCACTGGGGAGCGAATCTGAATTCTTTATATCTGAATTTGAATCATTCAATTTGAATCTGAATATGCCTGTTTGAATAGTTGCTTTAAAAAACTGAATCCAAATTACCATATTTGATATTGAATCTTTGTTTTTTGAATGTGTATATTGGAAAAGTTGAAACTTTTGTATTTGAAAAAATTCATTCCCTAATTCATTTTCATAGTTCAGTTTCAGTTCTCTCCATTCAAATTCAGATCTGAAATACAAATTCAGATCTGAAATACAAATTCAGATCTGAAATACAAATTCAGATCTGAAATTCAAACTTTTGTGTCACACATCCGGGACCTGACGTGAGGCAAAACAAGTCGATCGCAGATGGAATAACGTCAGTTTTGTGCAGTTGTTCTCAACGGCTACAAGCAGAGGGAGGGCGAGGGGAGGGTGGCGGCGGGGAGAGAGAGAGAGAGACGCTAAGATCCAGGCCAGCCACTCTCGCTACAACGGTAGTTACTGTTCCTGTAGCGGTAGTTACTGTTTCTGTAGCGGTAGTTACTGTTTCTGTAGCGGTAGTTACTGTTTCTGTAGCGGTAGTTACTGTTTCTGTAGCGGTAGTTACTGTTTCCTCAACGGTCTCAGCGGTTTGCTGTGGGCTGGTTGCAGACTTTTCACATTAGTGGTAACTCCTAATACAAGAAAAATATGTGTAGGTTTGCACAGATTAATCTGCACCTCAAGTGACGTACATACACCATGTAGGCTATAAGGGGCCAGCTTAATCTTTTGCGTTGGTTTGGAAACATTTTAGTAAGTAACTCGCTGGGCGAGTGGACGGTTATTAAGAAGTAAACGTCTGCTGTGGATCATTTATGTGTTACAGTACAATGATCTAACCAATGAGAGAAGAATAGAAACTCATTCTTCCCTCCAGATTCTGACGAGTCGGTGTGACACCTGGTGGAGATGCAAAGCCGTATTTAATAATGATGATGTGTGATTCCCTGGAGGGAAACTCTCTACTTGTTTGCTTTACTGTGGGCAGATCAGCCCTGTTCCATATCAACTGTCCAACATATCACAAAAATGCTAAAATAATCTATTTGTAGTCTTGTAAAAAGTGATTTACAGTCTTTGTCAAATCTTAGTCTGAGACTTAAAACTCAAAGAGTCTTTTGCAAATCTTTTAAAAGTCTTCTGGTGTAAGCCCAGCATAAGTGCAGATTTTAAACATTCTCAGGGTTTAGGTGACATGACAGCACAACATATTTCCTGTATCTGAGTATAAAGGTGGGATTAGATGAGCTGGCCTTTTCTTTCTGTGTATTCATCATTTTCATCATCATAAGAGCAACCGAATCAGTTGATCCTGCAGCTGAAATTTTTCAGTCCAGATTTAATGATTTCTTTAAATGTTTGAGTCCGGTATGCTGATAAATAGGTTAACATGAAAAATAACTATCGGGTCACAGCTGTGAAGTCATGCTAAAAAAAAGATAAACATGTGGAGTGGGTTAATACTTTTCATGTGGTTTATTAAAGAAAAAAGTAAAGTACATGAGCGATGAACTCAAATAGGCTCAGATCCTTGAGCAATGCCACAGTGTCCTGAACTTCCCCCTGAATTCGGCCTCAGAACTTATCAGAACCAGGTCTTTGCCTGACTGTGATCTCCATCCACCTCTTCTTTGTCTCCTCCCAGCAAACATGTCTGCGAGTGATATCTGACTCCAGAGTTCCCATCTTTTACGGTTTTCCCTGAGGATGAGGAGCTAGCAGCAGCCGAACTGGAGCAGCAGGTTGCTTGTGTTGCCGCCTCCAGCAACAACATAAATAGTTGTTCAGTCCACGTCTGACCTTTTAAAAGCCGCAACAGATACGTCGGCTGCAGCTTCACTTCCACAACTTTCTGTCCATTTTCCCTGCTCAGCGTCTCCGTTAGCACAGCTGCTCTGCTGCAGGTTCGCTGGTGCAGCACTGAAGCAGGTGTGTGTGTTTGTGTGTTTCAGGTGATCCACAAGCATTTCTACCTGAAGAGAACGGAGATCATGTCTCAGTGTGAGGAGTGGATCGCTGACATCCAGCAGTACAGCAGCGACAAGCGGGTTGGCCGCACCATGTCCCACCACGCCGCTGCGCTGAAGGTAACTTCCTGAAGTCTAGTTGAGTCAGAACGGGCCGGTTCAGGTCCGAGTTGCAGGTCTGCAGGTCCTGGACGGGCCACTTTCATTCCCTTCACTCCCTTTTCAACTCACCTTCCACACGAGTCACCAACCGATGTTTAAATGTCATTTCTGAAAAGTTCCTCCAAATATTGAGTTTGTGGATTTTTAGAAATTCAGTGATCTGTTGGGTCTAAAGATTTGTAGTTAACGTTAATAAATGTGGACATCCGTCCGTCCCTGCAGTGCGTGCCGGTTGTCCGTCTGACGTCTCGTGTGTTGTCTTCCTGCAGAGACACACGGCTCAGCTCAGAGAGGAGCTCCTCAAGCTTCCATGTCCCGACGGCCTGGAGCCCGACGGGGACGAGTTCTCGGAGAAGAGTTCCTCCCTGATCCTCAAAGAGCTGCCCGCTCAGGAAGCAGAGAACCCCGGCGGCAGTCAGGACAGCCACTGCAGCGAGGGACAGCTATAAGCCCCCCTCCCTCCCTCCTCCAGCATCTCCTCCTCCTGATGATGATGAAGATTACTCTTTCAGAGACTTTCAGATGGCTTCAGAGTGCGAGCCGTTACTTTGTCAATATTTGTATGTAAAGATCTAGTAGCAGAGTAGCCGAAGGAGGATCTGAAGAGACGAACTCTGAACTATGCTACGCCCTCATCACAGAGTCAACAGACTTTTATTTACCTGTAAAAGAGTGTAAACATTTTGTGCTTTTTCCAATTGTGAAATAACCACTGATTGGTATGTTATTAAACTTGTTTATGTATACATAATTCAGAGGAAAATGACAGATTATATAAGGGAAACTACCTTTAGAGAAGAATGTTTACTGAATGTTCATTTATTTTCTTTCTTGTTGACTGATAACAGCTGTAACCCAGGACATACTGGTCATTCTGAGGATCATTAAAAAAAGAAAACATGCAGGTAACAGAATGAGAGATAAAGCCCCGCCCCCGGACCCTCCTCCATCGCTACGTGGGATTTCTCCAGGATCATCTCCACGTAAAGGACCTTCTTCAGTGCTTTTGTTCCCTTTTCCAGATGAAACGGCTCCACCTGCTTCAGATAAACATCGGTTGCTACTCCCTCCGTTTCCATGATGCTTTTCCATCGACATGAGCGTAGATCAGCGGACTGTGTCGGGGCCACATGGAAACCTGTTTTTAAGGCTTGTGCATGTGTGTTTTCTGTGCGTGTGCAACAATCCCCAGTGAGATGCAAAGCTGTGATGTGCCTTTGATCTACACCGTACCACCAAATACTCCAACAGAGTACCTTTACTCATTTCTTTGCTCTTTCTACAGAATCTGCTCCGTCTGACATGAAAGAAACTGCTTTGATCTTTTTTTATTATGTTAAACTCCAATGAACAAAGAAAAAAATGCACTTTCTATTTTACTCACTCCTTAGAGCGGTCACATACTCCTTTTGCTAGGACATTAAATGGAGCTTGAAAGTAAGGACTGAGTGGATGCTTCTTTCTGGGTTTGGCAGGAAGTGATGCGATGAAGGTTTTAGTTTCCTCTGTGATGCATGAACACATCGCAGCTGCTAACAGAGGAAGATGCCTCCCAGTTTGTTTCCATCAGGTTTATTTACAGAAATAAAGAAAAACCACAAAAATAAATGGCCCATATATATATATATATATATATATAGCACTTTACTGTACCTGGGATGATACCCAAAGTGCTTTACATCATACATTACATTCACACACACACACACACACTGATGGCGGAAGCTGCCATGCAAGGCGTTAACCATGACCCATCAGGAGCAATTAGGGGTTCGGTGTCTTGCGCAAGGACACCTCGACATGAACTCGACTTGGCCGAGGATCGAACCGGCAACCCTCGGGTTACAAGACGACCGCTCTACCTTGCTGAGCCACGCCGCCCCATATCCCCCAAACTCTGCAACATTTTCTGCCCAAAAGCTGAAGTTCAAATCGTAATCTGTCTGATCATCATCATGACAAGATGGGAAATGAATGTGGAACGCCAACAGATTTTAGTGTTTTATTCTAGTTAATATCTACATAAAATGATTTATTGATAATATTTAAGATGCAGCTGAACATGAGACAGGAGACGAAGAACGTCTCTGTTTACTGACTGGATGTCCACTCAGGTGATTGTATGTTTGTGTTTATGTACAACAGATGTCATGTTTACAGTCCAGTAATGACCAGAGGCGAGTAAACGAGTCATAGAGTCGAAAAAAGTCAGTGAAGAAATACGAAGTAAACCAGCAGGAGCCAGAACAAAGGCTCTCGTCCCATGCTCATTATTCTGCTTCACTTTTCCTTTCTTCTTCACACTCGTCATCCACTTCATCAGCTCCACCTGTTCAACTTCCTGTTAACCAGCCAATCACATGGCAGCATGTAGTCATTAAGACGTGAAGACGACCTGCTGAAGTTCAAACTGAGGATCAGAATGAGGATGAAAGGTGATTTAAGAGACTTTGAATGTGGCATGGTTGCTGGTCTGAGTATTTCCAGGAATTTTCACCCACAACCATCTCCAGGGCTTCCAGAGAATGGTCTGAAGAAGAGAAAACATCCAGAGCAGCAGTTGTTTGGACCAGGATGCAGCAGAAGACACACCGGGTGCCTCCTGCCAGCTAAGAACAGGAAACTGAGGCTACAATTCACACACACTCACCAACACTGGACAATAGAAGATGGAGAAACGTTGCTGGTCTGATGAGTCTCCATTTCAGCTCCACATTCAGATGCTAGGCTCAGAATCTGCTGGAAACATCATGAAAACATGGATCCATCCATTTTCTTGGCCTACTTTGGGCCCCTTAGTACCAACGTGGCCTGGTTTAACCAGCACAGCCTACCTGAGTATTGTTGCTGACCATGTCCATCCCTTTATGACCATAGTGGAGCATCTTCTGATGCTACTTCCAGCAGGATAATGCACCATGTCAGAAAGCTCAGATCATCTCCACCTGCTTTCTAGAACATGACAATGAGATAATACTTTATTGTCCGTTTGCACTGGGACTGAAAATTGGACTGCTGTAGCAAATCAGCAATCATTACAGACTAGTCATTCAAAAACAATGTCTGAATATCCATTAAAATATCAGCAGGAACATAAAATGTAAAGTGGTGTTTTGTTGCTGGACTTCTGTGCTCATCATTGATTGTCCATAACGAACACCTTGTTCAGACATAAAAGTGTCCACATGTGCACTTGGCACCAGGACACTCTAGGCCGCAGTTCAATGGTCGACTTTGTAGTCGTATGTTCTGGACACTCGGGTGAAGAGAGGGGCGGAGCTGTCAACTGGTCACCAACTGATGGTGAGTTGGCTCAGATGGTGGGGGAGGATGCCGGTCAGGCCTGGCAGACCCAAGTGTGTTGTGAGGGTCTGCTGGGAACGTCTAGCAGAGTCACCTGTCAGAAAGAGTTTCAACTCCCATCTCCGGCAGAGCTTCATCCATGTCCCGGGTGAGGCGGGGGACATTGAGTCCAAGTGGGCTGTGTTCGGTGCCTCTGTTGTTTTGGCGGCCAGCTGGAGCTGTGGCCGTAAGGTCGTCGGTGCCTGTCGTGGAGGTAACCCCCAAACTTGTTCGTGGACACCAGCAATAAGGGATGCTGTCAAGTTGAAGAAGGAGTCCTATCGGGCGCCTTTGGCCTGTGGGACTCCAGAGGCAGCTGATGGGTATTGGTGGGCTAAGCGGAGCGCAGCTTCAGTGGTCGCTAAAGCAAAAACTCGGGCATGGGAGAAGTTTGGAGAGGCCATGGAGAACGACTTCCAGATGGCTTTGAGGAGATTCTGGTCCACCATCCGGCGGCTCAGGAGGGGAAAGCAGTGCTCTGTCAACAATGTGTCCAGTGGGGATGGGGGGATGCTGACTTTGACTTGGGACGTTGTGAGGAGGTGGAGGGAATACTTCGAAGACCTTCTCAATCCCACCAACACGTCTTCCGATGAGGAAGCAGAGTCTGGGGTAGCTGGTGTTAGCTCTCCTATCTCTGGGGCTGAGGTTGCTGAGGTGGTTAAAAAGCTCCTCTGTGGCAAGGTCCCGGGGGTGGATGAGGTCCGCCAAGAGTTCCTTAAGGCTCTGGATGCTGTAGGGCTGTCTTGGCTGGCACGCCTCTGCAGCATTGTGTGGACATCGGGGACAGTTCCCCTGGACTGGCAGACTGGGGTGGTGGTCACCCTCTTCAAAAAGGGGGACAGGAGGGTGTGCTCCAACTACAGGGGGATCACACTCCTCAGCCTCACTGATAAGGTCTATTCAGGGGTGCTGGAGAGGAGGGTCCGTGGGATAGTCAAACCTCGGATTGAGGAGGAGCAGTGTGATTTTCATCCCAGTCATGGAACAGTAGACCAGCTCTACACCCTCTTCAGGGTCTTTGAGGGGGCATGGGAGTTCGCCCAACCAATCTACATGTGTTTTGTGGACTTGGAGAAGGCATTCGACCGTGTCCCCCAGGGACTCCTGTGGGGGGTACTCCGGGAGTATGGAGTGCCGGACTCGCTTGTACGAGCTGTCTGGTCCCTGTACGACTGGTGTCAGAGCTTGGTCTGCATTGCCTGCAGTAAATCAGAATCGTTTCCAGTGAGGGTTGGACTCTGCTAAGGCTGCCCTCTGTCACAGATTCTGTTCATAACTTTTATGGACAGAATTTCTAGGCGCAGCCGAGGCGTTGAGGGGATCCGGTTCAGTGGCCTCAGGATTGGGTCTCTCCTCTTTGCAGAGGATGTGGTTCTGTTGGCTTCATCGGGCCGTGATCTTCAGCTCTCACTGGAACGATTCGCAGCCGAGTGTGAAGCGGCTGGGATGAGAATCAGCACCTCCAAGTCCGAGACCATGGTCCTCAGCCGGAAAAGGGTGGAGTGCTCTCTCCGGGTCTGCAATAGGGTCCTGCCTCAATTGGAGGAGTTCACGTATCTCGGGGTCTTGTTCACGAGTGAGGGAAGGATGGAACGGGAGATCAACAGACGGATCAGTGCGGCGTCTGCAGTGATACGGGCGCTGCATCGATCTGTTGTGGTGAAGAAGGAGCTGAGCCAAAAGGCAAAGCTCTCGATTTACCGGTCGATCTACGTTCCTACCCTCACCTATGGTCATGAGCTGTGGGTAGTGACCGAAAGTGAGATTGCGAATACAAGCGGCCGAAATGAGTTTTCTCCACAGGGTGGCCGGGCTCTCCCTTAGAGATAGGGTGAGAAGCTCTGTGATTCGGGAGGGGCTCAGAGTAGAGTCGCTGCTCCTCCACATCAAGAGGAGCCAGATGAGGTGGCTCGGGCATCTGGTTAGGATGCCTCCTGGACGACTCCCTGTTGAAGTGTTCCGGCCATGTACCACCGGAAAGAGACCCCGGGGAAGACTCAGGACACGCTGGACGGACTATATCACTCGGCTGGCCTGGGAACGCCTCGGGATTCCTCCGAATGAGCTGGTGAATGTGGCCGGGGAGAGGGCAGTCTGGGTTTCCCTGCTTAGGCAGCTGCCCCCACAACCTGACTCCAGATAAGTGGAAGAAAATGGATGGACATAAAATGCAAACCCATCAAAAACCATTAGAACTTCCAGACAAAAAGAAAAACAGCACAATGCTAGCGACTGAGCAGTGCGATGGAGGGAGGAATAAATGGATGTTTATTTATTCCTCGTGCAGAAAGCCTCCCTGGAGCGTCTGCCTGATGGGAGGTGCTGACACTCATCATGCAGGGTATGAGAGGGATCTGCAGCTTTCTTATTTGCCAGTCTAAGAGTGTGTGCAGACCAGCTCTCCACAGCTTGACCTACATCCTTGGAGCAGATGTTCAGCTGTTGCAGAATCCTGGACTTCAGCTGGACAGAGGTCACAGAGCCAGACCGGACCTCCGTACTGCAGGATGCTCAGTGTGGTGGCGCTGCTGAAACTGTGGAGGATCTCACTGCAGACTCCAAAAGACCTGAGTCTCCTCAAAAAGTAGATCATCTGCTGTACTTTGTTGCAGATGTTGCACTGTCCACGTGCACTCCCAAATATTTAAAGAATGCAGATTGTTTAATGGGTTTGTTGTGTATCGTGACCGGAGCTGGTGTCTGTTGTTTGGTCCCAAAGATGACCTCCTCTGTCTTGGTGGGATTTAGTATGAGGGCATTCTGGTCTGGACTACGTTGCTCCCACTGTCAGAGAAAGCGTCTGGTTTCCCAGCAGAGCTGTCGTCAAGATAATTTGATGAGATGTTGGTCAGGTGCACTGATGTCATTGGTGTAGATGGTAAACAGCAAAGGTTAGCTCACTCATCTCTGTGGGACTCCTCTGCTGGTTGGAACCAGCAGCATGTGCTATTGACCCTTACCAAAATTAATTTAATCTACTTTTAAATCCCAGTTGGGAATTCTCTCTCTGCATTTAATCCATCCTAGTTGCTAGGAGCAGAGGGCTGCCAGATTCCTGTACCCAGTTGGGAGTTGAGGGCTCAGGGATCCACAGTGGTTTTTACCTTGGTTGCCAGCCTGGGGACTTGAACCAAGGTTCTTCAGACCCAAGCCCACCTCTGTAACCACGAGGCTGCCACTGCCCTACCACGATACTTGTGGATGAGATGTGGATTAATGTGCAACTGCTGCATTTTGGAGAGAAGAAAATCTGTCTCATTTAGTTTCACCCCCTGAAATATAAAGAAGTTGTGATTTTCCTCGTGCAGTTTTAGTTGGTTGGGAGACTTCTTAGTCTGAACCAGTGATCCGCCGCGGGACGGAGCTAACATCAGCAGCTGCAAACGCATCTGCACGCAGCTCTCATCGTTGCGGACGTCCTCATCAGTTTCCCACAATGCATCGCGGATCTGTCATGGCCGCTCACTAATGCTGCTTTCGCCACATGGGTGCATCTAAACATTTTCTGTGAGCTTGAGAAGTCCTGACTTGGCCCGCTGACGGAGCCATTAAGCGGCGGCTCGGACTCGGGACGGTCCCGGCTGAAGGCAGCAGATCCTCGGTCAGTTCGGGAGGAAGCAGCGGTGTTTGGTCATGTCGCTCCACATAGAGATCCCCATCCTCAGAGGCTTCCTGACATCCAGCGAGGCAGCAGAATGGAAGCAGAGCATCGGCGGTATTTCAGGTGAGAAAGCGGGTTGTGTTGTTTTACTTGTGTTTGTGGTGGAGAGCGCGAGGAGCAGGTTGTTTCCGCTGATCGAAAAGTCACTACGCTGCTGGGATGTTGACGCTTACCAAGCAAAATCACATTTAAACGCAGCGGTAAATAGACTTTACATTTTTGCTAGCGATAATATAATATTATCTGTGATTGTCACAGAAAATAGAATGTACACGAATTAGATGTATCTGAGCGAGCTGTCCGCCACCAGAGTCCGTGTGTGAACATCACGCCAAACTCCGTTTAAGATTTGGGCAATGTTACATTTGCGAGCTGTAGTAAAAATTTTATGAAGTAAACTAGACTGGTTTGGAATATTATGGGAGGTTTTTCCATTCGGCATACATCTGCTATGTTTATTTGTGCAACAAAAAAATTTAAATCCACTCTTATAAAATAAATGTGGCTAAAGTTAGCTTAAGTTTGCTTTAGTTTCATGGTGTCAACATAAAAAACGTTTGTAATAAATAAAGTTTGGTAGAGAGTTGGCTGAATGAGAACACGGACGTCACGATTTGATTGTTGTAATTTGCTGCAATTAGCTGCCCTGAATTAAAAAAAAGGCACGTGGATTTTAGTGGCAGGCTTTACTGTGGGAGTTTGTCGTGACGTCTTCTGTCCACGCACCTGCATCGCGGACAGTGAGCCACGGTCCACGGGAAGAATCCACTCGGAATTACGCTAACTGCTGTAATCCGGATTAGATTAAACCAAACAATACAACCCAAACAGTTTTCGGATCCCTGCAGCTGCTGCAGAACAGACAAGTTTAATGAAACTGCTGCAGGTTAATATTAAGTTAATGTTCCAGTTTTACCAGTTACCACAGTGTAATTTCATCTGTTTATTTGTTCAAGAGAATGATCCAAACACAGCTGGATTAAGGAGAGATTGAATATGTGGAGCACAAGATGTAGCTTGAATAACACATTAGTTAAAAATACTGTATTTGTTGGCTTAAATGAAAGAAGCTGCAGGACGTGACCGAGATAAGAGAGGTGGTTATAGATGGATGGACAGCTGGAAGCTCTCTGGCTTTTTTAAATGGCTGACAGGCTTCATAAAGGCTGAGTTATGAGCCAAACCCAAATATGCTGGCCTTTGTTATTCAGCAGTGAGAAACTTGGTCTCCCTCTCTCATTTAACCTCGTCTCGACTAGACCGTCCTGTCCATGAGACATGAGATCCTACAGTCCAGACAGCAGCGATGCTAACATGTAGCATAGCAACACGATGGGGAGAAACTCAGCTAAAAGACTCCACCAAGCATCGGCATCCAAACCAAACACAATTCAGACCCCAGCAGTTTTATGGGAATGTAGAAACCAGAACAGCTCTGTCCACTTTAGAGCTTCTGCTAATTTCTCCACACAAACCAGGAGTCACATGACAGCAGAGACTCTGCTGGTTCCAGAGACGTCTGTCTCATCACGGTGGGACAGAAACTCTGGAGCTAGCAGCCAGAACCAGAACCAGGTCTTACTGTTGCTGTTTGTGGTAAAATGTTTGATTCCAGCTCTAAAAACTCGGCTAACGTTTCTCCTATGACTCTGTCTTTATTTTAAATGAACCATGAAGGTCCTGCTGGTTTCCATGGAGACGAAGGAGGTTTATAGTGAAGGATGCACTCTTCCTATCATAGACTAGTTTGGGCTTCGTTTCTTTCTGGACCCTTATGGGGGCCTTTTGGACCGAGCTGGTTCCAGTGCTGTTTGGAGTCAGAACCTGCCTAAGCACTGGTTCTTTGACTTTCCACGGCCCAAGCACCGGCTCCGGGCTCCTGGTTCTAAGCTGGCACCAACTCTTTGCTGAGCCAGATCTAAGAACCGCTTCACGTAGGTTGCGTCAGTGGTTGGAGGCGGGGCTACCTGGCCAACAGAAAAGCGTTGAAACCCTGAACCGCCATCTTCAAACCAGAGAAGCCATGGATTACAAAAACAAACAAAACTGGTCCGAGACCCAGTTTTCCCTGGCAATATGGTCATCCACTGAAATCCAAAACAAACTGGACAGGCCAGTCGAACAAAGGCTGTCTTTGTGGAGCTTCAGAGGAAGATGTCTGCAGCTGGCTACGAACGTAGCGCCGAGCATCTGGTAAACAAACTGAAAAAGCTGAAACAAGAACCAGAAGAAGAAGCTGGGACGTCGCGGCAACGGGCGACCCAGAAACGATCCGCACTTCGACATGCTGAACGGCCAGTAAAACCAGACAACCGAGGCCTTAAGCTCCACCACAGCCGAGTCCATCCTCCTGCCCATGGTGGGCGATTCACCTTCCCCTGGAATCCAGTCCTCCTCATCCTCATCTTCGTATAGCAGACCAGGTAATTAATGTTAATAACACAACTAATCCACTTGAAAATGTGCATTAAAGCCAAGATGTACTTCAGTTAAGTGTTCTGGTGACCAACAGTATTCAGATGGTATAGACGCAGTCAGTCTTTGTTGTAGTTTGCTGTATGTGGGCTGATGTCATCGGACATAACAAAGAACTCTGCATGCTAGTCCGTTAAAGCAGAACCAAACTAAGTTCTCCACACCGTCGTAGACCAGGCTACATTCCAGCTACTCAGTCTTCACCATAAATATACTGCATTATAACACTTCTTTATATGGTCGACGGTTTAAATGTCCAAGAATTTTAATGAGACAAAGGGTTCAGTAACTGGTACTTGATGTTGACTGTTCTTTGTTTTTTGTGGTGAACAGGTAAACAGAAGCGACATTTTAACGCACCTGGAGAGGTCCGAGCCGAAGCTGCAGGACGGAGAGAGATGAGCGGTTTAACCTGCAGAAAATGGAGGCCAGTGCAGCGCTATGATGCGGAGCATGGTGTACGTAATGGAAAAGTAATAAAAAACCATCTTGCCCTCTCGTTACTGTAGTTTTATGTTCTGCTTTTACAATAAAACCTTTCTTAATTCAAACTGTGTTTTTTCATGTGTCTGTATTAAATAATGCCAAACTCATAACAAATGCAAGCCAAAGTCCGGGTAAACGGTTCAATAGTCGTCTTTATTGATAAATATCTGCCAGGGGTGTTCAACCTGCGGCTCAGGAGCCGCAACCGCTTGTTGGCTGGGAGACACCATCTTTAGAAACATGGGAAATGGTCTGAATTTATATTCCTTTTATCTCGAGCCCTTCCATATACATCACATTCACACACTGATGCAAGGCGCTCAACCACGACCCCTCAGGAGCAACTAGAGGTTTGGTGTCTTGCTGAAGAACACCTTGACATGAACTCCACTTGACCAAGGATCGAACCGGCAACCCTCGGGTTACAGGACGAACTCTGTGCCTTGCTGAGCCACGCTGGAAGTGTTTAGTCTGATCACAGATGAACCGGAAAGATTCCTGTGACATATGTAAGTTTAGCACAAGCTTCTTCTCTGAGTAAAGGATTACTTTACTCATACGTAGGACCAGTTTGCTTTTTCCAGATGAATCTCGGATAGTTCGGTCTTGATAAAACGTGTCAGCTTGTTGTGATAAAACAGATGCATTGTGTGACGTAATAAAACAGATCGTCGCGACTTGTGATAAAACATGTCGTGTTTTGTTGTGATAAAAAATGTAATAGTCACTCATGTCATGCATGCAGGGACGGTTGACCTGGACCAGGTGGGACAGATTCAGTGAACTCAGCTTGTATCTCACGAGTTTAAGCAGCAGACCGATGAATATGGTAACTGGCTTTATTATTATGATTTAATTAGTCAATCTCAACTTTAATAAATTGCACGCCTCATCCGGTTAAACTGAGTAGCCTCTTCATGAGTCGTTTAGTCATCCACCTAAACCTTGTGGAAACACTTTGTTGGTATATAAGAGGAATAAACTCAGAAATGAAGGTAAACCGTGTGCAGCCTTCAGCTGCAAACTAACCCGTACACAGTGAGGAAGCTGCCGCTCCTGCGTCTTCATCTTGGGTCTAAACTGCTGCTCAGCCCTTGATGTTTTTGCAGATTCGGTTCTTTGCTGCCTTATTAACTGCAGCGCAGTCCTGCAACCTTTATGAGTTATAGACTAATTTGAAGGCCTCTCCCTTGTTTTCCATAATTACTGCCATTTCATCGGCCGGCCTGAGGAGTAGCTGAAATTCATTATATGTGTGGCCATACCTCAGGCACTCCATCCCCCCACCTCATAAAGCCGGAGCCTTCAACCCCTCCCTCCTCTCTGAGCTATCATGGCAGCCCATGGGGTTCATTAGATCAGCAGTAAGATGAAAACCTCCTCACGCTGCCTGTGCAGCACTGCTCGTAGCACTTATTAAAGCCAGGGGTGCAGTTAAAGGATCATGTGATTTACTTGAAGCTGGGTGAAACCGGCTTCCTGTCAGAGTGTGAGCTTGTTTTTCACTCAGTGGCGTTAAAAGTTGAAGGTTTCCAGGATTGTAAAGGTTCGGTAACTTGCAGTGTTTTAGACTTTATAAACCAGATGTGTGTGTTTGGCCAGATATTTAAAGATGAGAATCTTGTTACCATGGCAACTGGCAGTGGGTGGAATTTGTTAGCTGACATCTGACGTGGACTTCCGGGGCGTTCCGGAGCATTCCTTAGTGTGCGACTGCAGTGGCTTACCAGAGTTTGAGAGAGGTTTTGAGTGTGTTTTTGTGTGTGTGCTTATGGAGTGATAGTGTTCTGTGTCATCCACAAACATGAGGCCGTTTGTGGGGTTATTTTTCCTACTTCTGCTGATCGCATATTTCAGACTTTACTCCACTCTTGGCATTGGACCGGATGTGGGCTGACCGACCGAGCTGCAGGTTCTGTGTCAGAGCCGGTTACCTTGGCAACACGTCACAACAGAGTAGTCCACTCAGCTGGTTCTTGTGAATTTTATTGGTAAAAAACAACATTAACGTGTTAATAATGGATTTTATATTTTTTTCTTTCGTAAGTGACCATGGTATAAGCAGGATGATGCCCTTCGAGGTGTCCATTATCATAAATTAATGGACTTTGAGGAGGCAACTGTCTCTGTGTGTGTGTGTATATATATATATATATATATACATATATATATATGTGTGTGTGTGTGTGTGTGTGTGTGTGTGTGTGTGTATGTATATATATGTGTGTGTGTGCGTGTATATGTATATATGTATTTATGTAAATGTGTATATTATGTATATATATGTATGTATGTATGTATGTATAAATATTATACAAATGTAGTTGCTGACCCCTGCTGTGGATTGTGGATCATCAGTCTTTCCATCTGAGAGACTCTGCCTCTCTGAAATGCTCCTTTTACACCAGTCATGTTACTGACCTGTTACCAGTTGACCTGGTTAGTTGTCCAATGCTCCTCCAGGTGTTTCTGGTTTGTACCAGGTACTTTTCCAGCCTTTTGCTCCTGTTCCAACGTGTTGCTGCATCAGATTCACTATCAGCTCATATTTTCATCACATGGTGAAACGTCTCAGTTTCACCATGTGACATGTTGGTGATCTGCTACTGGGAATAAAATGTTAGTTGGTGAGATTTATAAATCATTACTTTCTGGTTGTATATTTTACACAGAGAACCAACTTTCTCAGAATGTTTTTAATTGTGTTTAAAACCTTTAACCGTAGCTGAACATGTGGAATTAAAACTCAGTATGGTTGACATGGTTGACAATCTTTTTTTCAACTTTTATAACTTTTAAAACTTTTGGTTTCATATGAAAATGCTAGAAAATCTTTTTATCTCTGCTGTTTATTTAGCGTGCACAGAGCGGTCCTGCTGTGTCCTGGGTGGGTGTTGGTATCATGATAATGCTTCGTCATTGTGTTGTGACCCACGAGTGATGGATGACCTGACACTAGCCCCTGCAGATGGATGAATGAAGCGGAGCCCAGAGCTCTGGTTAACTTTCCAGCCCCACAACGATCTGAATCTTGCAGCTACAATCACTGCAGCGGGTTCAGGGGTGATCTGTGACACCTTGGTTCGGTTTATACTTAATGCCTATAAAACCTGAGTGAAGTGACCAGAAGACATAGTGCTCTGCTCCTGGAGATCTCCAAACAGATCATTGGGGGAACTGAGCTGAAAACATTGCAGAAGGAAACTTGCTGTCATCAGACGTTTGCAAATGTCCTCCTTGTATTAAAAAGGAATGCTGTCCTGCTTCCTGAAGACGGCTGTCTGAGCCGCTCCGTGTGGGCTGGAACACGCCTCTGTGTTAATGTTCCTTCCTGCTTTCAAGCCTTTCTGCTTTTCCTTCCAGACGCTGGCGGTCTGCTGCAATCCTTGTTGGAAGGGGACTTTCAGGCCGTTCTGCTGAGTCCACAGATGGCGAATCTGTTAGCTGGAGACGGCAGCTGCAGCGAGGACGAGGACATCGAGGCCTATCTGGAGAGACGAGTCCTGCTGTATCTGACTGGTGGCACCGATGATGACCAGACCAACAGGTAACAAAGCAGGAAGGTCACTAACCAGTCCGATGTTAGAGATCCAGCAGCATTTCAAGGTTTTAACCCTTAAACCTCCAGCAGATCTCCCCGAGGTCTATCTCTTCTACCACCAGAAACAGTAGTGTGTTTATTCAGAGACTCTAAATCCAGGTTGTCCAAAGTTGGTCCTCAAGGGCCGCTGTCCATGTGAGAAAATTCACTCTGGATCTTTTTAACCACCCAAAACTCTGTTACTGTGTAAACAAGAGGCCAGAACGCAACAAAACTTTGGAGTTTTGCTTTCTCAGCGTTGTGGTGTGAACAGGGCCTCGGCAACATGGCAGCCATAGTGATGATGAAAATGTTGTCATGGATCATCTAATTTTAGATGTTGAAGAATTGAAGCTCTGTTTAAAGAGCTGGACGTGAACGTAGGTGTCTTGATTCTGGTTTTCAAACTCGGATTCTGGGCGTTACGTTGAGATTAAAGAGCAGTTCTGTTTTTATTCTCTGAAACACAAACTCTTCATAAAAAGTCATTTCAGAGATTTAAAAAAAGTGTTGAAAAGTGTTGAACATAGATGTGAAGTGAGCCCAGCGATGAAAATGACGGCGTGGAGCTGATGTGAGTGTTGCTGTGGATCTGTGAAGTATTAATGTTGAGTGAGGACATGTTAGCGTCTCTGCTGGCTCTCAGGGAAAATCGTCTGTGACCAAACGGTGGATGCAGTTGATCTTTCTCCTCCTGCTACACCCTCATCATGACTGGGTCCATTTCTTCTCTCCTCCATCATCCTCCATCTCTTCTTCCTGCTAATTGAAAAGCAGCAAAGCATGCTTCCTCGGCTCCTGTAAAACCCCAGAAATGAAGCTGGCGGGTAGAAAAGCTTCCTGTCTCTTTGTGTCCTTGTCATGAAAAGAGCTCAGAATGTTTTAGTCAGCTTGTAAAAGCTTTTTGTGGCTGAGGATGTGTTGGTGTGTGTGCTGCAGGGAGCTGGAGCTGATGGTCCTGGCCGTCTCCTGCCTCCACATGTTTGCTCAGAGCAACTGGACCGGCCCCTCAGTGGCTCTTCACATCTCTGATTTGCTGCCTCCGGCCCTGATGTCCTCTCAGGTAAGACAGTTATTCCTGCTACTATTTACCTGCTATCCTCACTAAACCAACTCCAGCTCAGCTGCTTTGTGGCGCCACCGTGCATCAGAAACGTCTTCTTGGCTTTATTCCAGCCATAGAGGAGCATTATTTTTCTTCTTTTCACACACACATAGAACTTTCTGCTCACTGGTTGATCTTTGGCTGCTCCTGATTGGACGTTACCGTCAATCTAAGCTCTCTGATTGGTGGAAAGTCTGACAGGAAGTGGCTTCATCATCATGTCCAGGTCTAAATAGAGGTCTCTTAGCAACATAGTAGTGATGGTGATGTTTTTATGATGAAATGTGGTAAATAATGCTGTTATCATGGATCAGAGTCTCTAAATAAAACTAACTTTAGTGGCTGGATTGTAAACGTCCTGGACGGGATAGAAATGGCTGGAAAACTTCCATAGATCAGCTAAAGGGTAAAATATCCATCCCAGTTCACACTTCAGGGAGATCTGCTGGAGTTTTAAGGGTTAAACAGAATTCTTCAGACACAATCTGGTTATTTATAAGATAAAACCAAACGTTATAATTTCCCTCAAGAGAAAATGAAACTACTTTTCATCCGTTTCGTTCGTTCAGAGACGAGTTGCAGTAAAGACGGGTCTGATTCTACTGCTGGTCTTTCTCTAACAATGGTTTTCAAACTTTTTGAGCCACGACCCCCACGCCATGACTTCATGATTAACGGTGTGACGTATCAGGTGGGTCATCCTGCAGCGTCCTCCATATGAAAGGCTGGAAAACTGTCAGATTCGTCATTAATAAGGAGGAAAGGTTCCACTCCGTCCTTTCAATTTACAAGAGATCGTATTCACCAGTCTAAGAGGAAAGAAACGAAGACTCTGAGCTCTACGACCACGCTCATGAAGCTGACGGAGGGTTTTGGTTAAACGCTTCTCAAGCGCAACTTAAGAACAACTTTAGAAGATGCGTAAGAAGATTTTGGTAAATTATTAATGTTATTCTTGTTTTTCCCATAAAACCAGTTGATAAAAGAAAAAGTTTCAATAAAATTATTATAAAAAAATAAGAAATTGTTTCAGATACATTAAAAGAATTCAGTTCCTGCATGTAGTGGATTCTTGTTGAGCTCAGCAAAGGACTCGAACCCGTAACCGTTTTCTCCGTAGATGAACCATTTCGTTCATGAATTAGATATTTGCAAATGCACATACACATATCTAGAAAGTACACACACAAAATAAATGTGCACATGCACAAATGACCAAAATTCACAAACATCAATATTTTGCTGTTTTACAGTTTTGCCCATGCACACCAGGCGATTCATGCGCACGTTTTGTCTGCGTACGAGCCTTTTTCAGCACAAAGGGATCAGATTTGTGAGGTTAGAGGTGAAAAATTTCTGTGTAGAATTTTAATGTTTGTGCATTTTTGGAATTTGTATAAATTTATTTTGCCTGCATAATTTCGAGATATTGTTTGTGAGTTTGAACCAACATTTGCAAATACATCAGGTTACAAAATGGTTTATATGGTTTACAAACCAAGACACACAATGATATCGAGCCGATCGTCTCACCGTATCGGGACGTCCTGCGGCTGTCTGCGTCCATGAAGAAGAGGAGAACCAGGATTTGAAGAGATGTCGGACCAAACCTGCTGACCTCTGTCTGTCTAACATCTGATCAAGCAACTTTAAATCTGAACCTTAATTAAAACATGAGGCTGCATTTAGTTAAAATCAGTTAATAAAAGTTGAACGTTGGACTTTTTTCCCATCATCCACAAGTTTCCCAGCAGCTGAGAATAAAACTTCACTCCCTGTGATTTCTTTCGAAAAAGGATGCTCAAGCCACACGTCGGTTGACTGGGACCACCAGATTTACTGTAACAGAAGATGATTTTCATCATTTGAAACGGCTTGGAAGAGCTGGATTTTTGGTGGGAGTATAAAGAGACGGGATCAGAACCAGGGAGAGCTGCAGATGACCTCGGTGCAGGCGAAGACCCCCGTCATGAAGCATCTCTGGGGTCCTAATTACGCCGGCTGCAGGATATTGCTTCCTCACGGCGCTGCACAGCAGTGTGTCTCATCCAGCCATTACACCGGCGGAGAGGCCGTTTCTTTTATCAAAGCAATTCCTTCGGCATCAGTGATTTATCTGCGCTGTCACACCCAGGAGGCGGTGTGATGAAGCAGGTCGTTCGGTGCAGGTGAAAGGGAGGACAAACATCAGACGTCATCATCTGGGGTCGTTTCCTCTGTAGACGTGAAAGAAGAAGCTTAATGAGAGCAGATAAATGAATATATAAAGTAAAACGTGCCATCAGCAGCTTCATTGTACAAATCGATAACAAGTGTGAAATTTAAGTGATTATTGCAGATCTGTGCACTGATGTGTGTATGGATGCTGAGGCCGCTCTGGCTTTATCTATGAGCCCAGTCACCATGGAAACAAATGATAAACATTTAGACATGAAAACAACGCAGATTCATCCATTCTTGTACTAAATACCACAGACTCATTATCCAAGTCATGAAGACGTGGTGAAGACGACCTGCTGAAGTTCAAACTGAGCATCAGAATGAGGACAAAAGGCGATTTAAGAGACTTTGAAAGTAGCATGGTTGCTGGTCTGAGTGTTTCCTGGGAATTTCACCTACAACCATCTCCAGGGTTTCCAGAGATGGTCTGAAGAAGAGAAAATATCCAGAGCAGCAGTTGTCTGGACCAGGATGCAGCAGAAGACACACCGGGTGCCTCCTGCCAGCTAAGAACAGGAAACTGAGGCTACAATTCACACACACTCACCAACACTGGACAATAGAAGATGGAGAAACGTTGCTGGTCTGATGAGTCTCCATTTCAGCTCCACATTCAGATGCTAGGCTCAGAATCTGCTGGAAACATCACGGAAACATGGATCCATCCATTTTCTTGGCTCACTTTGGACCCCTTAGTACCAACGTGGCCTGGTTTAACCAGCACAGCCTACCTGAGTATTGTTGCTGACCATGTCCATCCCTTTATGACCACAGTGGAGCATCTTCTGCTGCTACTTCCAGCAGGATAATGCACCATGTCACAAAGCTCAGATCATCTCCACCTGCTTTCTAGAACATGACGATGAGTTCACTGGACTCCAACAGCCTCCACAGCCACCAGATCTCAGTCCAGTAGAGCAGCTTTGGGATGTGGTGGAACGGGGGATTCTCATCATGGATGCAGCCGACAAACCTGCAGCAACTGTGTGATGCTGTCATGTTAATATGGAGAAAACCTCTGAGGAAGGTTTCCACCACCTGCTTCATCTATCACACCAGGATTAAAAAGGTCCGACCCGGTACTAGAAGGCGGTCCTGATGAAGAGGACGACCCGGTACTAGAAGGTGGACCTGATGAAGAGGACGACCCGGTACTAGAAGGTGGACCTGATGAATAGGACAACCCGGTACTAGAAGGTGGACCTGATGAAGAGGACGACACGTTACTAGAAGGCGGTCCTGATGAAGAGGACGACCCGGTACTAGAAGGTGGTCCTGATGATGAGGACGACCCGGTACTAGAAGGTGGTCCTGATGAAGAGGACGACCCGGTACTAGAAGGCGATCCTGATGAAGAGGACGACTTGGTACTAGAAGGTGGACCTGATGAAGACGACGACCCGGTACTAGAAGGCGGTCCTGATGAAGAGGACGACTTGGTACTAGAAGGTGGACCTGATGAAGAGGACGACACGTTACTAGAAGGTGGTCCTGATGAAGAGGACGACCTGGTACTAGAAGGCAGACCTGATGAAGAGGACGACCCGGTACTAGAAGGTGGTCCTGATAAAGAGGACAACATGTTACTAGAAGGTGGTCCTGATGAAGAGGACGACCTGGTACTAGAAGGCAGACCTGATGAAGAGGACGACCTGGTACTAGAAGGTGGTCCTGATGATGAGGACGACCTGGTACTAGAAGGCAGACCTGATGAAGAGGACGACCCGGTACTAGAAGGTGGTCCTGATGAAGAGGACGACCTGGTACTAGAAGGCAGACCTGATGAAGAGGACGACCTGATACTAGAAGGCGGTCCTGATGATGAAGACGACTTGGTACTAGAAGGCGGACCTGATGAAGAGGACGACACGTTACTAGAAGGTGGTCCTGATGAAGAGGACGACCTGGTACTAGAAGGCAGACCTGATGAAGAGGACGACCCGGTACTAGAAGGGGGACCTGATGAAGAGGACGACTTGGTACTAGAAGGTGGACCTGATGAAGAGGACGACCCGGTACTAGAAGGTGGACCTGATGAAGAGGACGACCCGGTACTAGAAGGCGGACCTGATGAAGAGGACGACCCGGTACTAGAAGGCGGACCTGATGAAGAGGACGACCCGGTACTAGAAGGCGGTCCTGATGAAGAGGACGACTTGGTACTAGAAGGTGGACCTGATGAAGAGGACGACTTGGTACTAGAAGGTGGACCTGATGAAGAGGACGACACGTTACTAGAAGGTGGACCTGATGAAGAGAACGACCCGGTACTAGAAGGCGGACCTGATGAAGAGGACGACCCGGTACTAGAAGGTGGACCTGATGAATAGGACACCCCGGTACTAGAAGGTGGACCTGATGAAGAGGACGACACGTTACTAGAAGGTGGACCTGATGAAGAGAACAACTTGGTACTAGAATGGCGGACCTGATGAAGAGGACGACCCAGTACTAGAAGGAGGTCATGATGAAGAGGAAGACCCGGTACTAGAAGGTGGACCTGATGAAGAGGACGACACGTTACTAGAAGGTGGACCTGATGAAGAGGACGACTTGGTAGTAGAAGGTGGACCTGATGAAGAGGATGACTTGGTACTAGAAGGCGGACCTGATGAAGAGGACGACACGTTACTAGAAGGTGGTCCTGATGAAGAGGACGACCTGGTACTAGAAGGCAGACCTGATGAAGAGGACGACCCGGTACTAGAAGGAGGACCTGATGAAGAGGACGACCCGGTACTAGAAGGTGGACCTGATGAAGAGGACGACCCGGTACTAGAAGGTGGACCTGATGAAGAGGACAACCCGGTACTAGAAGGCGGACCTGATGAAGAGGACGACTTGGTACTAGAAGGTGGACCTGATGAAGAGGACGACCCGGTACTAGAAGGTGGACCTGATGAAGAGGACGACCCAGTACTAGAAGGCGGACCTGATGAAGAGGACGACCCGGTACTAGAAGGCGGACCTGATGAAGAGGACGACCCGGTACTAGAAGGCGGTCCTGATGAAGAGGACGACTTGGTACTAGAAGGTGGACCTGATGAAGAGGACGACTTGGTACTAGAAGGTGGACCTGATGAAGAGGACGACACGTTACTAGAAGGTGGACCTGATGAAGAGAACGACCCGGTACTAGAAGGCGGACCTGATGAAGAGGACGACCCGGTACTAGAAGGTGGACCTGATGAATAGGACACCCCGGTACTAGAAGGTGGACCTGATGAAGAGGACGACACGTTACTAGAAGGTGGACCTGATGAAGAGAACAACCCGGTACTAGAAGGTGGACCTGATGAAGAGGACGACCCAGTACTAGAAGGCGGACCTGATGAAGAGGACGACCCGGTACTAGAAGGCGGACCTGATGAAGAGGACGACCCGGTACTAGAAGACAGATCTGATGAAGAGGACGACTTGGTACTAGAAGGTGGACCTGATGAAGAGGACGACTTGGTACTAGAAGGTGGACCTGATGAAGAGGACGACACGTTACTAGAAGGTGGACCTGATGAAGAGAACGACCCGGTACTAGAAGGCGGACCTGATGAAGAGGACGACCCGGTACTAGAAGGTGGACCTGATGAATAGGACACCCCGGTACTAGAAGGTGGACCTGATGAAGAGGACGACACGTTACTAGAAGGTGGACCTGATGAAGAGAACAACTTGGTACTAGAATGGCGGACCTGATGAAGAGGACGACCCAGTACTAGAAGGAGGTCATGATGAAGAGGAAGACCCGGTACTAGAAGGTGGACCTGATGAAGAGGACGACACGTTACTAGAAGGTGGACCTGATGAAGAGGACGACTTGGTAGTAGAAGGTGGACCTGATGAAGAGGATGACTTGGTACTAGAAGGCGGACCTGATGGAGAGGACGACCCGGTACTAGAAGGCAGACCCGATGAAGAGGACGACCCGGTACTAGAAGGCAGACCAGATGAAGAGGACGACCCGGTACTAGAAGGCAGACCTGATGAAGAGGACGACCCGGTACTAGAAGGCGGACCAAATGAAGAGGAATACCATGAATACAATCAGCTGAAATGAGCTTTTTGTTCCGTACGTTTTTGGCCTCACAAGTTTTTTACGCAGCACAATCCAGCGACGTGGTGATTCAAAGAGCTTTACAGAAAACAAGAAGCTTAAATAAAAAACACATTAACATTAAGAACAAAAGAAAGAACACTGGATAAAAACTGTATTAAAACATGATCACGTTTATAAATTCCAGCTCAACAGAACCAGATGCAGGTCTGGACTCTAAATAAAAACTAATGAAATGCAGCAGAGAACAGAGGGGTATTGCACGAAACCAGAATAAAGAAATCCAGGATAATTAAGCAAGCCCAGCTTGACCTAGCTTGCGCGGCCTATCCTGGCTTAATTGGTTGCACGTTTGCTGAGCCAGGATGAGAAGGTGCGGCTAGGTTAAGCCAGGTGAAGATAGTTGGGATAAGTGCGTGTGCACGGCATACTGAAGCAGACCTCGCGATCGCTCACAGAATCACCGATGGGGAAATGGATAAAAGCCGCTGAACAACAGCTCCTGACGGAGTTCTCTGACGAAGTTAAGGATATTATAAGGAAAAAAGGCAATACCAATGCCATAAGTAAAGAACGCAAGAGAGCCTGGCAGACAATAGCCGACCGGCTCAATGCGTAAGTAGTCAAAAACTGTACAATTAATAAACAGTGCTCCACTGGAACTGTCATAACTAGGCTACAATTAAAGGAGTTACTTTTCAAATCCACTAACTGTTGTATACTTTAAGAGTGACAAGCAGGTGCATGTTACTCAGGAAATGTAGAGTATGATTAGGTGCAAACAATTATCCACAATGTGTCATTTAATCTATTTTCCTCATGTAACGTTTTTATCTATTTTATCTTTCGGTCCTTCATAAAAGACAAACCTGTCTGGCCATAAAAGGACCTGGCAGCAAGAAAAAATTAAATATAAGAACATTTTGCAGGCTGGTAAGTGACTCCAAAGTAGATAACCGTGAACAAATGAGGTGAATAGATGAGGTGTCTGCTGACATGTTCAATGTCTGTATGATTGTAGCAGTTAAAAAAAGGCCTATAGAACTGGCACAGGGGGCGGCCCACCAAGCCAGGATGTGACTCCAGCAGAGGAACTGGCCTCCATTTAAATAAAGGGAGGCCAGTGATGGAGGGGATCCAGGGAGGGACAATAACTGACTCTGTCCCAGCCACAGAAACTGTCCGCTTCATACAAGGTACACAAAGTACTGCAATTCTACTGCACATGGAACACAATCAAATATAATATAGTGTCTGACTTTGGATAACCTTGCAGTGTCTGGGAACACAATTACACTTTTGGAGCCACCAGAAGATGATCCGGTTAGTACAGTGTCTCCAAATCACAGGCTTGGTATGTTCTGTGAAATCTTAATCCAAGTCCTCTCGCTGCATGTATACGGCAGGGGGAAGGCACATCTGCAGCTGCAGAATGCACGTCTGCAGATGAGGAGGCTGTGTCATGGAGTCCAGAAGGCTTGAGGCATGTCAGTTTTATGGGATTGGCCTGCTTATTTATTCCATGAAGGATATGAAGTCAGTGATGTGGTGCTAATAGAAAATGTGTAACAGGACCCGGGTGCTGCACAGTCTCCTAAGCAGCCTGGTAACATTGTGAGTATTGGCTAAAGTAAATCTACATTATGCACAAATCCTGCTGTGCTAACTGACATTTCTTTTACAGACTTCACAAACTGTCAGAACGCTTTAAGCGAAGCACCTGGAGAGACAGATGGAGCTGGCAGATGTTAAAATCAGACTCAAAAAGAGAAAGCTCCAAGAAATAGAGCTGGATCTAGAGATTAAACGCCGGACACGAAAACTGGACCTGGAAATCCAGAAACTAGAAAGAGGAGTGTTTCAATGCACACAGTAACCATATCTGCAATACAGTGTTTTAATCCTTGTTAGTTTTGCTGTCGTAGGATCCAAGCAACCAAGACAAATGACTGCTTAATAAAAAAAATAAATAAAAATAACCAGAACATTGGTGTCCGTCCTCTTTTCATGAATGTAAAAGAATTTCAAAGAACCACAGTGCTAAACAAAATGCTCACACAGGAAAAGCTCTTTTATTAAATAAAGGGGCTAAATCCAAAAATTAAATGAAGAAACTTGCAATATATTGCTCCCTGACAAGTCTGCCATTAATGTTGTCCGGGAAGATGGGAGCATTTTCCAGTCAACATCAACAGCCACTCAGGGGGGGTCTCTCCTTTCTTAGGCCTGCAATGTTAGCCGCAATAACAGCAATAACATCACAGGCCCTGTCCGGGGAAATCCTCAGGTGGTGCAGGCACTGAAACCGAGATTTCAGAAGGCCGAAGGTCATCTCGATTCGAGCCCTTGTCTTGGTGTGTGCATGGTTGTAGGCCTGCTGTGGTGGGGTTTGGGGATCTGCAAGGGGAGTCAAGAGGAATGACTCACAGGCATATCCTTTATCTCCCAGCAGCACACCCGAGAATTCACCTGATAATACAAAATATAATTTAGAAAACAGAGTTACACACACAATGTCCAAGGTGCTTACAGTACAAATGTGTGGGCTACCTTGTGAAAGTCTCTCATAAATTGGACTAGCCCAAAAGACTCTAGAGTCATGCACTGAGCCAGGCCACTTTGCCTCTAAATTGCTCACAAGGCAGTCAGCATCACAGATCTGAAATATTTAGTTGTAGCCTATTAAGGTCATTAAATGCACAGAACAGATTCATGTAGGTCATAACCACAAATCACTCTTACCTGAACATTGATGCTGTGGAAGGATTTCCTGTTAATGTAATCTCCCTCATGTTCACCTGAGGGGCGTCTGATTCTTATGTGTGTGCAATCCACTGCCCCAATGATGTTAGGGAAAGCTGTAACAAAAAATAGTGAGTATCCAACTGTGACAGATATACTTAGAAACTAATGGGTGCACATTAAAATTGAGGTTACCTGCAATCTTGTAAAACTCCTCCTTGATGTAGAGGGGTCTTCTGTGGCCAGGGAAGGTGATGAATATATTGCTGAATGATTTCAGCGCCAGACAAACACATCTGATTGTCCGGCAAATGGTTCCTTTATTGAGGTTCTCTGCATCCCCAACAGAATAAAGGAAGCTCCCACTCGCAAGCCATCTCAATGTGACACAGATCATCTGTGGTACAGTGAGGGCATGGCTTCACGCTGTCTGGTGCTGTATTTTTGGACTCAGTCCATCACCCGAAAATCTGTATCTTTCAATGACATAGTCATCTCCAAAGGCCAGGGGATCTGACCTGTCCCTGAAGACTCGTTCACGTCTGAATGCTCTTCTGAGGATGCGGGCTTCCTCGTCCAGCACATCCTCCAAAAAAGGGCAAGCCATTATGAAGAGGGAACAGGTGAAGGGGAGTTGGACCAGAATATTCTACATTGTCTTCGTCACAGATTAAATTGAAAACACCTTTGAAACTGAGGTATCTAAGCATAGCATTTGTATGGTACACACTTAAGTCTTTACCATATAAGGTTCTCTGTCCTACAGACTGGATTGACACAAGAACATGCATTCCATGCAAATGAGTATCCTATAGGCAAACTCTATGATTGGAGGACACAGGACTGAGGAATTTCCTTTGTTTAAACCCTATATAAGACAGAATGACACATCAAGTCTTTAGGTCTTCGTTCTGGCTTTGGGACCTCCAGATTTTGCTGCAGAAATCTGTTTTGATGTCTGAACTTTTGTAATAAACTTCTTTTTATTATTCAAGTCAGCGTCCAGAGACGTTTTTGCCTGAAAGCCAATTTTTCCACATCTCCTGATCAAGATACATCAAATTCTCATCAGCTGTGTTTTGTAATCTCAATTACAGCAATAAAACACATATTTATAAAACCTCTGACAGCAATTTGACGAGCAGTCTTCATTAGCATAGCAATATAACACTTGGCCTGATGAAATCATGCACTTATGACCAAGTTGATATTGTGTGATGAAATCGTGATCCTGTATTTAAATAAAATGACTAAAAAAAAAAAAAAAAAAAAATATTATATGCACTGCACTAGCACTACACGACAGCACCTGGGTCTAACTGGACTCAAAAGCGGTCTGACTAACACTTAATTATGATGTCCCATCTTGTTTGAATTCATGCTTGTGTTGTTCTTACTCTCAAATGTAAGTCGCTTTGGATAAAAGCGTCTGCTAAATGACTGTAGAATAGAATAGAATAATAATACTACAACTCGAATCCATATAAAAAGGCTGTTGCGATTACGAACAGATTTGGATTAAATGTACAGTAACTGTATATGTAATATTTTAATACTGGATGATTAAAATGACGCGCCATACTTAGGAAGACCATGGACATGCTGTAAAACACATTAATTCCTCACAGAATTGACGTTGGACATGCAGGTGACTCGCTAGGATTAATCTTAGCCTGAGCAGTTAGCCTGGTCTGGAGCAGGCTAGCTGCAGTGGATAAATCACCACAGTAACTTGGCCGGGATTAGTTTGAGCTGCTTTCATGCAACTGACTTAGGGCTAAATTCAGCCAGGATAACCAACATATCCCGGCTTAATCCCTTATCTTGGTTTCGTGCAATACCCCTCTGGTGGGTCTTTAACCTGGATCTAAATAAACTGGATCCAGATGACCTGAGGGTTCTGGTAGGTTCATACTGGGTCAAGAGGTCTCTGACGTATGTCGGTCCTAAACCATTCAGAGCTTTATGACCAGCAGCAGAACTTTAAAGTCTATCCCATGATGGACCGGCAGCCGGACAATATCACAGCAGAACCTGGATCCAAACCTAAACAAGCTGGAAAGATTTCACATCCCGTCGGTGCTGGGAGCGCCGGGTGATCCCTCAGGAAGCGGAAGGATTGAGATGGGAGAGCTCATCATGGACGGTTTCATGATTCAGATCTGGATGTAAAAAAGCAGCTCTGTATGAACACGATGTTTTCATTGTTTCAATCAATCAAACTTTATTTATAAAGCTCTTTTCATGCTGGGGCAACACAAAGTTCTTTACATGAAAAATCAATTCATGCATATTAAGACAAAAGGAAACTACATAACAGAAAAAAAAAAAAGTTTTCACGCTGGAGCATGCACATATATATATACACCCCCCCCCCCCCCCCCCAGTTCAGCACACAACTCCTTGATTTGTTTTACTAAAAGTAGTATAAAACACTAAAAGTGTTTCTCGGTGAGGTGTATTACAAAACCCAGTCCCAGTCTGTGTGTTATCATTTCACAGCACTGCCAGATTCCTTTGATTTCATCCTCAAGTTTCCATTTTATTAGAATTATGTTGAATTCAATTCAGACTTCACCATTTTTTTTTCTTTTTTAATTTCCTTTCTTAGAAATCCTTGGAAGATGGAATCTTGTCCAGCCTGCTCCTGGATGGGGAGTCTGTGTACAGTCTGGTTATCAACCCCCTGCTCCTCCTGCTGGCTAGGGTCATCCTCACCAAGTGCTCCGCGAAGATGGAAAACCTTCAAGTAAGTGTCACCAGGGTCTCTTCAGTACAGTCACTGACTCACTGTAAACATGCAAAGTCCTGTTAACATGATTAGCACCATTATTAGTTTGGCTGCATCTGCTGTTGCCATGGAAATGAAGGAGTTGAGGCAAAAACTCTGGTTATCCTGTCCACACATAAAACCCGCACTGAGTTTTAATAGAAGTTTGTTTTCAGAGCCACAAACCTGCCTCAGATCTGGTCAAAAAAGAGAGGATGTTTTCTCCTTCACCAGAGCGCAGACATGAAAACTACTTCCCCTTAAATCGACTTCCAACCTCCAAATGGACCATTGTTGTCCATCATTCTGGTTCAGGTTGAAGTAAGTTCAGAACAGAAGTGTGCTGCTGAAAAGAAACAGAGGAGAAACTGAAGGATTTCAAAATGGAACGTGGCCCAGTGTCTGATCCTGCTTTAATATGGCAAATAAAAGGAACAGAAACTTGGTGGTGATGAAGGTGGTGATGATGATGATGAAGGTGGTGGTGATGATGGTGATGATGATAAAAGTGGTAATGGTGACGATGATGATGATCGTGATGATGATGGTGGTGGTGATGATGAAGGTGGTGGTGATGGTGATGATGATGCTGACGGTGGTGGTGGTGATGATGAAGGTGGTGATGATGAAAGTGGTGATGATAATGAAGGTGGTGGTGATGATGATGTTGATGATGAAGGTGGTGGTGGTGATGATGATGGTGATGATGTTGAAGGTGGTGATGATGATGAAGGTGGTGGTGATGATGATGAAGGTGGTGGTGATGATGATGGTGATGATGAAGGTGGTGGTGATGATAATGGTGATGATGATGATAAAGGTGGTGATGATGATGATGAAGGTGGTGATGATGAAGGTGGTGGTGATGATAAAAGTGGTAATGGTGACGATGATGATGATCGTGATGATGATGGTGGTGGTGATGATAAAGGTGATGATGATGATGATGAAGGTGGTAGTGATGATGATGCTGACGGTGGTGGTGGTGATGATGAAGATGGTGATGATGAAAGTGGTGATGATAATGAAGGTGGTGGTGATGATGATGTTGATGATGAAGGTGGTGGTGATGATGATGGTGATGATGATGAAGGTGGTGGTGATGATAATGGTGATGATGAAGGTGGTGGTGATGATAATGGTGATGATGATGAAGGTGATGATGAAGGTGGTGGTGATGATAATGGTGATGATGATGAAGGTGGTGGTGATGATGATGGTGATGATGAAGGTGGTGGTGATGATAATGGTGATGATGATGAAGGTGGTGGTGATGATGATGGTGATGATGATGAAGGTGGTGATGATGATGATGAAGGTGATGATGAAGGTGGTGGTGATGATGATGGTGATGATGATGAAGGTGGTGATTATGATGAAGGTGGTGATGATGATGAAGGTGATGATGAAGGTGGTGGTGATGATAATGGTGATGATGATGAAGGTGGTGGTGTTGATGATGGTGATGATGATGAAGGTGGTGGTGATGATAATGGTGATGATGATGAAGGTGATGATGAAGGTGGTGGTGATGATAATGGTGATGATGTTGAAAGTGGTGATGATGATGAAGGTGGTGGTGATGATGATGGTGATGATGATGAAGGTGGTGGTGATGATAATGGTGATGATGATGAAGGTGGTGATGATGATGAAGGTGGTGATGATGATGAAGGTGGTGGTGATGATAATGGTGATGATGATGAAGGTGATGATGAAGGTGGTGGTGATGATAATGGTGATGATGTTGAAGGTGGTGATGATGATGAAGGTGGTGGTGATGATGATGGTGATGATGATGAAGGTGGTGGTGATGATAATGGTGATGATGATGAAGGTGGTGATGATGATGAAGGTGGTGATGATGATGATGATGAACAGAACGGGGATTTTGTCCTCCGAACTGAAACAGTGAATTTATTAATCAGTCGTGAGGCTGGAGGTTCTGAACCAGCTGATTTCATCCAGATGTTTTGGTAGGATTTCATTCGTCTTTCAGGTCTAATGTTTCTACTTCCTGTCAGTTTTTTCTCAATGAAAATGGGTGGACCAGCATCAAGGAGATGTCACTGCCCATAACCTGAAACTGGCTCCAGTAAACCCAGTCCCACCCAGTCCCACCCAGTCTGACCCAGTCCAACCTGTCCTGTTACAGTGGACAGAATCTGAAAAGGGAAAGAGAAAACAGGCCTCGACTCCGCATGACTTCCAGATTCTTACAGAACAAATGAGAGTGAACTGACAACTAGCTGATGAGTGATAACTGGCAGCTGGATGTAAACACACACACACATACACACACACAAAACTGTGTTCTGCTATAAACTGATTTAATGCCAGTATGCTCTTTAACTCTGAACGAGGTATGAGGAAAGGAATTTCCAGCTCCTTCTCTCGTCATACGGTGGTGAGGTGGGCCTGAACCCCTCCCGTCTGGTCCAGCTGTTTTTCCGCCCCCATCCTGTAACTCCCTGCATAGCTACAGAGATGGAGAGTGTGTGTAAAGCTCTCCGATAGACTAAACACACAACATGAACGAACGGTTGGAACGTACTCAAGCCTACAAAGATGGAGGACATTGATTCACAGAGACGGACAATTAAACCTTCATGCAGCCGTGAAGATGTGGATTAGAGATGCAGCTTTTTACATGGTTCACTTCCACTCTGCCAGTGCCAGACAGGACCTGGAGGCATGACTGGTGAGGGTGGAGCTGGTGTAGAGCTGAGAGACCTCCAGGTTTTCCTCTGCTGCTTTCTGCGGTCAGATGTAGAAAATGTAAAGCAGTTTACCATTTTTCAGTTTGCTCCAGATCAGCGGGTCACGTCCTGAGATGCAGACCGGAGTGTTTTCAAACTGAACGCACATCGTTTGAGTCGGAAAATCATTTAACGGCCGAGCATCCTGGATTAAAAACAGTTCAGCTGAGTTGTTGTAAATTCTGGCATTTAAAAACTAAAAACTCCTGCACAGTGTGAAACATAAATGAAAGTAACTCAGGTCAGAGTGGGAAGATGGCGGCTGTTTCCAGTCTGCTGGTCCAACATCTGCAGCAGGAACGAACAGAATGGGAATGTTGGAAAAGGGAACATACAGGTGGACTGAGGAACACGTCAAAGCTTCAGGACTGAAGACAGAAAAATAATTAACTAAAGAAACGAAAAACAAACAAACAGGAGTTGATGTTTGTGTCTGAAGGAAGTGAAACGTAAACCATCACTAACAGAAGGAAACCAGCTGAGAGGACTAAAGAACTATTTTGGGTTCCAGGACTTCCTTCGGGGAGAAAAGAGTTCTAATAAAAAGTGTTTGGATGTAATTTAGAAATCCAGAACTTTGTAGTATGAAATAAAATAGTGTCATGTCCTTTCAGACATTTCTTTCTATCTAATAATAATAAATAATAGTTCCATATATTTCACACATACTGAGCATCTGTACTGGAGAGTAATGTTTTAACATCCTCTCCTCTAGCTGGAGGAAATGTCTGCTTCCAGTTTCCCTTCCCTACAATTTGAATCATTTTCAGTGAATTTTGGATAAATTCTAGTTAAACTTGTACCTGAAATGATGAAAGGGTGCTAAACGGGTGCATCCTGACCTAATGAACTGGGTCAGTCTTAGACTGTGGTTTATATTAGATCACAAGTTATTGTATTTATGGTCATTTTTCCTCCTGATGGCTCTGCAGCTGCTGCCCTGGTGGACTCTTCGCTACATCAACCTCCACCAGCAGATCCTGGAGGCCCGATCTCCAGCGCTCCTCAGCTCGGCCCGGCGCAGCATGGAACGAGGTCTGTACATGTACGGAAGTTTACCGGGTTCACTTCAGGAAAAAAGGTTAATGGAATGAAACTGTTTTCCTGAATTTACAAGAATTTTTTCCTTTTAAATGAGCAGGTCATCCTTCATGAAGAGCTGGTGTGTCTGCGTCTTTAACAACAGCCACTTCGTAGAAGTACGACTGATTGTAGAAAACGTTGACGGCGTGTTCGGTGGCAGCACGACAACTTCAGTGACCACAAAAGCTGGAAATGGGAATAAATGCAGCCTGGAAGAAACCCGGAAAACTAAAGCAGCTTCTGGTTCTGCAGAAACTCTGTTTTCAGTCTTTGCAGTGACATAAAAAGTAGTTAAAAGATCATCCAGTAACATGTTACATGACATTTATACTTTTAGATTTTTCTTTCAGGTGAGAACATGGCTGAGAGCTTCTCACAGAACTTCCTCATTATTTCAGATAAAAATAGCTAAATATTTTTTTAATAAAAAATCTTTTTAATAATCTTTTTAATAAAAAAAAAGTTTTTTTAGAATTTTGTCTCAGAAAAACAGCAGAAAATGAGTTTTTATGTAAAATGATCTTTATTCAGAAAAAACTTCTTCACTGATCTTGTTTCAGAAAAACAAAAAAAAAATTATCTTTAATTAAAAGAGCAAACAGAAAAATCTAGAAAAATGATCTAAATTTAAAACTATTATTTTGACTTAAACACAGCTTCCATCAGAAGATTTTTAATTTTTCCTAGATGTTTTCGTAAAATGTCGCTAGACGACACTTTAATTTAACTTCCTTGCCGACGGATTTCATTCCCCTCGTCTTCCCTTTTGTTCCCCAGTAGAAGTTGCAGTAACATGCCAACCAAACCGGGAAATAGAGGAAAACCGTTCCAAACATCTAATGCCTGTAAATCCCGTTGTAATACAACCTGAACTTCATCTTCTCACTGTGTGAATGTCCATTAATCCCACTCTGGAAATGCATGTTTTCCGACTCACAGACTTCCTGACAGTCCCATTTGAGGTGCCAGATATTGTGGTGGTCCTTGAACACATCTTGTGGTGTTACCTGGACATATCGTCAGTGGTGCTCCCGGGGTCATAGGGTTGTCTTACACATAGCCTGCATATAAAAGATGGGCGGAGCCTCCTTGACGCCACCCTTAGGTTTCCATAGAGCTGAATTGAAGCTCATTGGGCGTTCCCACCGTCGCCATCTTGGCAGTCCCGGAAAATTGAAAAATGGTATAGTGGTGGAGCTGAGAGGGGGACTGTGAAGGTGGGGGTGGATGACACCCATCAAACTCCTAGCTGCCTGTAGCTAAGAGCTAACCGAGCTAACCTGGAGCTAACGGTAGCTAACCAGCTAACGGAGGTAGGCGGGCTAAAGCATGTCATGAACGTGAACTTGACCTATTAATCCTAAAATGATTTTTGTACCAGGCTTTAAACATGTTTATTTCCGCTGTGAAGTTGGTCTTTTTAACATGGGAGTCTGTGGGGAACTGCAATTTTTTGCACTTTCGCATAGGTTTCACGTTTTACCGCCGGAGGTTGGCGCTTGGTCTTACATCAGACACCCTCACCAGGGCAACCCAGCTGGGGGTGATCAGCCCTGACTTGTGTCCAGGTAGCGCACTATGCCACATGTTCCCCCTTTACCAGAGCCACCGTGAAGCCTTCCAACAGCCTCCAGGATGTTCTTGATGGCTCTTCGCCTGAGCACCCCGCAAATCCCTATGAGGGAAACCTGCAGTCCACTTTGGCAGGCTCAAGGCAGGCCTTTCACCCACTCCTCTGACACTCAGCTGCTAGGTCAGCATATTTAGGCTTTTTCTTTCCTGGGCTTCCTCCAGTCACTGATGCTGCAAACAGCAACATTCACTCAAGTATTCAACATCTTCATTTAACAGCTGGTGAGAAATAAAAGTCCAAAAAGCTCCAGTTGTCATGATGTGGCAGAGAAACAGGTTCAATGGAGTCTGGTGACTTCTTTCTACAAGTCTTTCCTCCAGGTGTGTTTTTATGCTCAGGCTTGTGCTCGCTTCTCTTAGCAACTGCTTACATGAAAACAGTCTAAAGTAGTCCTCACCTCAATAAAAATGTTCCTGGATCAGACCAACCAAGTCAAGACAAATGTTTTTGTAAATCATATTTCATGTACACCACAATTCAGGTACTTTACATAAAAAAAAAAAAACATTACAGCGGGGGGTATTAGCAACATAAAATAAAATCAAAATAAAATGATTAAGAGCAAGCAACAGTCTAGATAAGGTAAAAGATACGGCGCAGATTTCATGCATTGCATGAGAAAAAAATCCTTTAAACCTGGATTTAACACTGGAAAACCTAAAAGGTAACAATTGGATACCTTATAACCCTAACTACTAAAGAGGTATCACTTTGATACCCCTCTCCAGAACCAGTCGGACCAGTTTTGAACCTGTGCCGACCATTATGCTAACCAGTATGCTAACAATGTTGCACTGCTTTATTGGGCGTTGATGGCCGATCGTCAGAGCAAATGCAAATGTGAAGACAAAAGCAGCAAGTTTTTATAGCAACTCAAACTAACTTCATTGCTTCTGACTCCAATCTTCCTCTTGAGAGCTTGAATCTTCCTGGTTTTTTCGTAAATATTTTGCATTGCTTAGATTGGACTACATAAAAGTTCAATTTAGTAAGAGAATGAAAACACAAACTAGAAACTGCTTATTTCAAATGGTTTATTGAAAAGTTTAAACAAAACAGAAAATCCAAAAATTCACACAACACAACACAATAAACTGTCCTTAGTCTGCGCAGACCTTGCAGCGCCATGGCTCTTCTTTTTTGCACATTCCACATGTGAACTTGCTACATTCAACACATCTTTTTGCAGCAAGGTTCTTTCTGCACTGGTTCCTGACTTGGCACTTTTTCCTTCTGGCAGGTTCCTCTGGTTCAGCAGCCTGTTTGCGAAGACTGTTGTCCCTTTCAATCTGCTTCGCTGTCACGTGAGACGCCGCCAACTCACTGGCAAGCTGCATCAAAAAATCTGGCCGCCTTTCCTTTCTTCCTGTGCAGGCTTGATAAAGCACATAGGCGTTCAGGGCTGCCATGTCCACCATGTTATAGAACACAGCCACTGGCCATCTTCTTGTTCCAGCTCGTACGGAGTATTCCCGCACCATCTGGTCCATGGAATCCACCCCACATTTTGTTTTGTTGTACTGGGTGATGGTGGTTGGTTTTTTTTTGTGTGTGTCCTCAGTCTGAATGAGCCCATGCATGCTGCTCATGACATAGACCGTCTTCTTCCGGCTGGCTGCGTAAACAGTCAATGTGGCGTTAGTTGTTGTAAACACCTGAGTGCTGAACTCACTGCAGTTTTTCACTTTCGCAGAAGGAGGAATTTCTCTGCGAATCTTATTGACTGTCCCAATGATGGTGGTTTTCTGGCTGAGCAACTTTTTGGAAAGTGAAATTGACGTGAAGAAATTGTCCGTTGTGACGGTTCTGCCCTGATCCAGAAATGGTTCAATCAACTTCATAACCACACTCTCAGACAGTCTCTCTTCTTTGGGACGACTGGGGTCTTTGCCAACATAGGGATAAACATTGCAGATATACTTGGATTTCAGGTCGCACGCCACCCAAAATTTTATTCCAAACTTATCTGGTTTTGTGGCAATGTACTGCAGAAAAGGGCAACGTGTTTTTGATGGGTACAGCTGTTCGTCAATGGTGATGTGCCGACCAGGTCTGTAGAATTTGACACAGTTCTTCCGAAATGATTCCCATAGTTCTGAAATTGCTGCAAACCTGTCTGTCTGCACTCGCTCATGCTGGGTGTCCTTGCAATCAAAGCGAAGGTGTTGCATGATTTTTTGGAAGCGGTCTCTAGCCATTGTTGCCATGATCTCTTTGTTTCCATACATCTTGGACCAGTTGTCAGACAAGGATGGAACCTTCTTCACCCCTCGCCAGATGATAATTGCTATGAATGCCATC
Source organism: Melanotaenia boesemani (assembly GCF_017639745.1). NCBI lineage: Eukaryota > Metazoa > Chordata > Actinopteri > Atheriniformes > Melanotaeniidae > Melanotaenia > Melanotaenia boesemani. Next base: position 2,995,723 of record NC_055697.1, read on the forward strand.
AATTCTGGAACAGCCATGAACCAATCCACAGTCTCTGTGTCTCTTGCATGCTGAATTGTGCAGGCTTGAATGGTGCGAAGCATCTGGAGGGAAAGAAAGCAGAGGAAGCTTTGGAGGCGAGTTGTGATCCTTGTTCTGGCTTCAGGTGTTGGCTTTTGTGTCTTCACATTTGCATTTGCTCTTGACGATCGGCAATCAAGTCCCTAGCAAGCTGTGTTAGCTTACGAATGTGCATTGTTTTTCCAGCAGGTTCGTGGTTGGCCATTGAATTGGCCATTGAATCTCAATAGGGATTAAAATTACTTCCTCATTCCACAATATTCAGTTCTACAGGGTATCGGCACGACACCAGACAGGAGAACAAGTTAGTACGGAAAAACACCAGGTTTCCCAGTGTTAAAAGTGTCTCCTTGTACTAAAGTCTAAACCTGCCTTCACATGGAGTCTGACGGGGTTCTACAGCATCTTCACAAACACAAGAGTCTTAACTGTCAGGCAGTGCTAACAGGTCAAACTTAACCTTTACTTAACCTGGTTCCGTTCCCCTGCTTGGACTAAATGAGGAGACAGAACCTTAAATCCGATGGGGAAGGTTCTCTGCCGGCCGGATCTGTTTGTTAGCATTGATGCATGTTAGCACCTGTTGTATTTGGAGCATATTTCTTTGTTAAAGAACATGACGAAACTCAGAAGCATGAGGTTGGTCTGAAAGATGTTTGTCCAGGTTGGCTGGCATCACCTGCTTCATGTTTTCGGAGTTTCTGAGGAGAACCTCTCAGAGTTTCTGTGTGACAGTCTTCTGTTCCTCTCCCTGAATTTTGACGTTTTTTAACCTTGTTCTTGCTTGTTTTTGTCTCGGTTCGTTCACAGTGCTAGGATGTGGTTCCGTGTTGTTGGAGCAGAAGAACCTGGCCATCCAGTTCCACCTGGAGTGTGCATACACCAGTCTGACCTACTACGAGTACCAGGCAGCTAAGGAGCACATCGCCAAGGCCCAGGAGCTGTCCGGCCTCAGCATCAGCATGACCGGTACGTGACCGACTGAGCTGAATGACGCTCGATCCACTGACTCAACTGCTGGTGATTGCATCTGATCCATCTTAGGGGCTCTGGGAAAACGGACCCGGTTCCAGCAGAACTACTTGGCTCAGCTCATCCTTGAGGTGAAAAGGAAGCAGAAGGAACCGGATCAGAGTCTCAGTGAGGCCAGTCCCACCCCCACGCCACAAGCCAGCCTCCCCAAGGTGAGAACTTCTCTGGTGCGATCCTCTTTTTTTTTCTTGTTTCCTTGGTGGTGGCATGGAGGGATTTGGTGCAGTAGCGCCACCAGCTGGTAGGACTGTGCAGTGGCTGACTGGTTAACTGTGATGCAGCAGGCAGGTCGTCCTGCAGCATCTTCTGCATTGGAGGCTGGAAAACTGACAGAATCTTTGGAAAGGAGGAGGGTGACGTGGTTTTTGGTGGATTTGTTTCACTGCTGTGACACTGACATGTTTAAAATCAGCTTCTCTCATCGAGAAAATGCCAAATTCAGGTTTTTACTATTACATGAGTAATAACTCGGTTGTTTTTGCGTTAATGCTTTAAAAATAATTAACGAGAGATAAAGAGATGCTTTGGTTCAGGTGTGTGTGTTTCTGTTGTTGTCTTGGTTATTTTTTAGGAACTCCTGATGATTGTCTGCTTAGTTTACCTGTAAAAGCTGTAGGAAATTCTCTGTTGTGTTTCTGTACAGGTGTAGCAGCTGCTTGTGTGGTGATAGGTTGGATTGAAGCTCGTTGCTCCTATTTACTGGATCTTTGTCTCCTCTTCCTTGTTATTACTTTCGTTTTTACTTCTTTCCATTGTTCTCCTTTTTTTCTGTCCTCTCCGGTCAGGTCCAGCAAGACTGATAGATTCCATAATTCAAAATGAATAAATAAAAAAAAAAAGATTATCAAGAGGAGGTTCATACCCATAAAGCTCCTCTTGGCAAAGCAAATTTGTTCGGCACAACGCAGACCATCATTCTGCCGCCACCATGCTGGACAGGTCAAGGTAGAAAATAAATAAATAAAATGTTCACTTCACAGATTAAATTAAATCTCTTTGTGTTAATGTGTTAATTTTGACATTCCTATAATAAATATAACGCAGGAAAAAGAAAATGTATATTTAAAAACATTGTCGTAACACAGCTGGATATTACTATCCAGGGTATACAAACTCTATAACTTAGTGTATGTGTCAGTAATAGAACACGCGTATTCAGCTCTGTCTATAATCTCCCTGGTGGAGCTCCTGGACGTCTCTCCTTCCACTAAGTTAGCACTAATAAATTCTATAAAATCTCAAATCACTTTAAAAAAGACAAGCAATGGCAAAGAAGATGAACTACAGCAAAAAGATGGTGCACACACACACACACACACACACACACACACACACACACACACACACACACACACACACACACACACACACACACACCAGTTATCAGCTTGTAGCCTACTGGCTTTAAGTGTTCCAGAGAATTTTCTCCGTCTTCACATCGCCTCCTGCTGGGAGTTTGTTTCTGCTTTTGCTGCTATAATCAGGGAGCTCTGCATCCCCGCCGACATCCCCGCCGACAGCCCAACGACAGCCCCGCCGACATCCCTGCTGACAGCCCAACGACATCCCCGCCGACAGCCCCGCCGACAGCCCCGCCGGCCAAAGTTGCTGATTTCCATTAAACAGATGATTTAATAATCCTGAGAGGGAGGTCCAGAGAGGAAGAAAACCATCAAACATGAGCTCATTTCAACACCTGCAGCCGCACAGAAGCTAGCTGCTAACTTTACAAGCTGAACATATCACATCCTGCATGGAGCAACAGGTTTCCTCTGACCCGGGATGATGGACCGGATCAGAAGCTTTGGTTGACCCAACAAACAACCAGAACAATAAATAGATAAAAGCAGCATCCAGGTCAGCTGGAAGGTCAAACTCTCACCAGGACACACACACAATCACACCAGACGTGTTTACCGACACGTTAGTACATCTTCTCTGATGATCCAGAGATTTTATTCTTGGAGCAAAAATCTCCAGAACATTCCAGGACTGCAGTAAAAGCAGCTTTAGCTTGTTAACAGTGGCTAGTTAGGCTGCTTTACTCTAATTAATCTGGTTAATGAACGCTCTGACATCATTTACTGGCTAGGTTCATGTTGCCCTCTTTAATGAAAGTAAAATAAACAGAATTTAAACGGAAATAATAAACAGAGTTTGAGCTTGTGGAAGTAGATGGAGCGGTGTTACAGGATTTCCTGAAGCGTTTTCCTGACAGCGGAGTCTGCTAGATAATGAGCTCTGCTGGACCGCGGCGTGATGGATTGCCTGTAATGAAGAGCATTTTGTTCAGTGACCTCCTCTTCTTCACTGACTCAAATGTTTCCAGGTTCTGACTGATTATAGTCCCGGCCTTGTGAGTGAGTGTATTGATTCTGGCTGGATCTCTGGCACTGATGCTGCCCCCCACCCTCCCCTCGGACTGGGAGAAGATCACCATCAGAACTCCCTCATCGCCTCTCTGTACACATCGCTCAGCCCGTTTACATGACCATCAACATCAGATATGTGGGAGTAATCAGATTACTGGAATAATCACATCTGCATGCACCGGTCTGCAGGCACGAAGACATCTGAGTATTGGGGAGAAATTGAGGTGTGTTAATCCAGTTTCTCATATAACTGCTGTTATCTGATAAAGCGTAATCAGATAATACTTTCTACATGATCACTGGATATCTGATAACTCCAGAAATCAGACAATGATCAGATTCTTGGGCTCAGTGTTAGTCTTCAAGTCAAGTTTGTTAAAGTAGGTATAAGCATTAATGACAGACCTCCATAAATAACGGCAGTTCATTATAGTCTGATTCTAACAAATCTGTCACATGATCCACATCAGGCTGTTCATATAAACCAGTTCTAAACTAATGACCTAGCTAAGGAAAACCTCCATCATAACCAAAACAAGGGAGGACGGCCGTCTTCCTGGAGCGGTTGGGGGTGGAGAGGACAGGAAAGAGGGTGAACCAGCAGCAGAACTTTAATCCATCCTTCCTGCTGAGAAAGAAGAGAAACATGAATGAACAGCAACAACGTCAGATGTTTCTACATGGAGAGCAAAGAGAGCAGAGAGGAGCCCAGTGCATCATGGGACATTCATCAGCAGAGAGGAGCCCAGTGCATCATGGGACGTCCCCCAGCAGAGAGGAGCCCAGTGCATCATGGGACGCCCCCAGCAGAGAGGAGCCCAGTGCATCATGGGACGTCCCCCAGCAGAGAGGAGCCCAGTGCATCATGGGACGTCCCCCAGCAGAGAGGAGCCCAGTGCATCATGGGACGTCCCCCAGCAGAGAGGAGCCCAGTGCATCATGGGACGTCCCCCAGCAGAGAGGAGCCCAGTGCATCATGGGACGTCCCCAGGGCTCCAGACTAACTTTTTTTTACGCACCCTAACTTAAATTTTTAGGAGCGCAAGCAGAAAATTTAGGGGCGCACACTGAAATCACCTTGCAAAGCAAATATTCACATTTCCTCTCATTTTCACTGTATTAGTGATAAATACTTGAACAATAAATTCATTAATTACAATGTTTACATGTCACATTTTTTTGCAGTTGACATAACATAAACAAATCTTAATGGCCCCACTAATACAAAACAAGTACACATAGAACTTGTCAAATCAAATGATGATTTGATTTTCACTTTGTAGTCGAAGCAGAAAGTCAACTTTGTCCCCATCATCCCCCACAGGACACGGTATTACTGGTCCATGTAGTTCCTGGTAATAAACAGCTTCAGGGACTGATGCTCCTCCAGACACTCTTCCCACTCCTCAGTAAGAACAGCAGCTATTGGCTGTCCTAGAAGTCGCTAATTAGCATCATCAGCCTGGTACATATAGTTATAATGGATGCTGCCATAAAGAGGGATGTAGTGGGAAAGGCAGAAATTTATAAAAAGACAACCTAAAAATGTTTAGAACAGCTAAATAAAAACATAAAATAAAATCATTCTGTCAATATTTTCTTTATTTTTTAGTTCAGTTTTTTTAAGTGTATTTTGTTTTTTAATTAGGAGTCTGGAACATGTCACAACACTTTTAACTTTTTAAATATTTTGTCCACACTCTTCATTAATAGACGTTACTGTGACGGTAAACCAGCAGGATCCTCCAGCAGCAGCTTTTACGTTTCATTTCCAGCCTGGTCATGAAACAGAGGTGAACGTCGTCTGAATGCAGCTGCTGCTGCTGCGAGAAGACCAAGCCTCGTATGAGAGGGTCTGCACAGCACCGATCCTCGTTGGGAAGATAAACTCCCTTCATTCACCTCCGTCTCCAAAAGTCTCCAATAAAACCAGAAAAACTCGCTAGAGGGTCTGAAACTCGCTAAATATAGAAACAAAGCCGCTAAGTTGGCAACACTGAGGAATAATAAATTCCCCAAAGACCCGCCTCTTTCCACACATAAGCCAATCACAGGGCTCGTTCGTCCCCGCTCACACACACATTGGCTGTCATCTTCTTCGTTGGTGTTTTTTTTTTTAGTCGCAAAATGTGACCATTTGGTCACAGTCTGGAGCCCTGGATGTCCCCGGCAGAGAGGAGCCCAGTGCATCATGGGACGTCCCCCAGCAGCCTCGGCCTACACATGCGTTCAAAAACAAGCTCTATAACTTGTTGAAGTTGTGACGCAGGCCACACCCACTGGTTACTGCACAGGGCAAAGCAGAAAGAGGCGGTTTCAGCCGGTTGAAATCAAGTAAAGTAAATTCAGCTGTGTCAGCTCCAGGTACTTTACCATACGCGGTGCGCCGAACCGTCAGCCCACGTCAGGTTAAAACCACAGAAGACCTGCGAGTCAACCTGCACGAGTCCACCGAGCAAAAGCACGAGCTTTAACCTCCTCACAACTAAATGTGCTTCAAAGCCATCCCTGTCAGACATGGTACAGATCAAGATGTGTCACCCATAGACACCACAATCCACAAAACCTGTCCTTTCCAATGGCGTGCACGTCAACCACATCCTCTGTTACCTTTGGTCTCTGGCACTGTCAGTCTGCAGTGAACAAAACAGAATTTATCAGTTCATTGATAAATCTCTCTGACATTCAGGTCCTAGTCCTGACTGAGACCTGGATCCGTCCAGAAAACACAGCTACACCAGCTGCCCTTTCTGTCAATACAGAATTTACCCGAACACCTCGCTCAGCTGGACGAGGAGGTGGAACGGGCATTCTTATTTCTAAAAAGTGGAACTTTACCTCTCCGTCCTATGGCTATCTGCTCATCACTTGAGTATCACACAGTAAAGGTCTCTACACCCATTACTGCATACATTCTGGTCATTTACCGCCTCCAGGTGGCAGTATAGATGAGTTTGTCTCTGAAATGGACATGATTCTCTCTGACATTCCTGATGATGGCACACCACTAATTATCATGGAAGACATGAACATTCACATTGACAAACCACAGCGACCGATTTTCTGGCTCTCATCTACTCTTTTAATCTCAAACTGGTTCAGACTCCTCCAACACACAAAGCTGGTAATACTCTTGATTTGGCACTGACCAGAAACTGCTCCACAGCCAACCTGTCCGTCACCCCGCTGCACCTCTCAGACCACTTCCTGGTTAAATTCTCTGTCTTCCTTCCTCATGTCACTCAAACAGCTTCAAAAATGGCGTCCTACCGCAGAAACTTGAGATCCCTCAGACCTACACAGCTGTCTGATGAGGTTTACTCTACCCTCCCTTCCCACTCAGACTTCTCCTTACTGTCTGTTAATGAGGCTACAGAAACACTCTGCTCCTCTCTCGCCTCCTCTCTGGACAAACTCTGTCCTCTGGTGTCAAAACCAGCCAGACAAAATCCTCCCAGTCTATGGCTCACAGAGGTTCTAAGGAATAACAGAACCAGACTCAGGGCTGCAGAAAGAAAGTGGCACAAATCAAAAGAGCACACTGACTTGTCTGAGTACCAGAAAAAAATCTAGCCTAAAGGCAGCCAAGATAGCCTTTTATCAGAATCAGAACTCTCTTCTATGTTCAAATGTTTGCTTCCTACTTCACTGAAAAGTGTCTGTTCTGCAGTCTTTTAGCAGACACTTTTCTCCAAAGCGACTTCCATCTGAGAGTAAGAAGAACACAAGTAGAAATCAACCAAGTGGTTGTCAGACTGCTGTCAGTCCAGGTGGACCCATGTCCTGTCATGTAGTGCTGGAAGCAGTGCTTATTTTTTATTTTTTTAAAATATCAGTCCGTTGTTTAAATACAAGATCCTTAAACAACTGAGTCTTTAGCTTGCTTTTAAAAGTGGATAAGGACTCTGCAGATCGGACGGAGTTTGGCAGATGGTTCCACCACCGGGGAACAACAGAGGAGAAGAGTCTAGCTACTGATGTGGCGCCACCTTGTGGTGGGAGCACTAGGCGTCTTTCACTGGCAGAGCGTAACTGTGGAGAGGGAGTGTAGCTCTGGATTAAGGAGTGAAGGTAGACCGGAGCCGTTTGGGTTATTGTTTTGTAAGCCAGAAGCAGAGCTTTGAATTTGATGCGTGCTGCAACTGGAAGCCAGTGTAGAGCGATTAGCAGCGGAGTGACATGAGCTCTTTTGGGCTGGTTGAAGACCAGACGTGCTGCTGCGTTCTGGATCATCTGCAGAGGTTTAACTGAGCATGCAGGCAGGCCAGCCAGTAAGGAGTTGCAGTAGTCAATGCGTGAAATGACCAGAGCCTGGACCAGGAGCTGGGCCGTGTGTTATTAGTCGAACACTGGAGGTCCATAAGTGTCCGGCCATGCGATGCAACCTTAGCTTAGAGTTTGACACCCCTGCTCTAAATGTTTTTCACACAGAAGTAGTTGGGGTAATATTAATTTACAGCCTTTCAACCATAAACAGATGTTTACTTACTAAACAGCATCATGTTTCATGTATTTTAGTTTAAAGTCTCACATCTGTCATTTATCTCTTCAAGCATGTAGCTGCAGGCGTTGAGTCTGCAGAGTTAAAGCCAGCGTTTGCACCAGTTTTCATCAGCCGTGGTTTATGTCTGCTGGATCTGTTTACATTTCTGTGTTTGCAGGACCTCCATCTGGGTGATGACACGGTGCTGGATGAGATCAGTTTAGCAGAACCGGATCAGTACAAGCTGCCCGACCTGAGCGCTGAGGAGCAGGCCCTCATCCTTGGTGTCTGGTAAGTCAAGACGATTTCTGCAGCACAGCGTTAATTTATAGGGAGTACGTCCGTGGGGATGTTTACCTAAGTGTGTCTGACGCTGTGAAGCAACATTCTGCTGCACCGATCCAGCCGAGTTCACCGACCAGATGTTGTCTTTGAGCAACCTGAATGGTGACTCTGTTAAATGATGCAGTATCTGGGTGTTAATCTGACTGTCATAGCTTAGATTTCTAACATTTTTTCATGCGACTTAAAAGTCTGTATTATGTACGACTCATTGTTTTACTTATTTTTTTGTTTGGGTTTTGTTTTTGTTTTTTTTGTAAATATACAGTGAATGTGCTCGGTGTCGGCAGCTCAGTTGGAATGTGGGTGAAATATGCTCTAGACTTTGATAACGAAGCAAAATGCTTGAGAAATCACATTTATAGCTGATACATGTATTTCTGAAGTATATTTAAAGACAACGCGGTTCAGGGTCTTTTGGTGGATAATCAGACTTTGGAAATTTCCTGTAATTAATTACAACTTTTTACATTTGGGGAACCGTGAAAAACAAGAAGACCGAGTGTATCAGTTAACGCATCCAAAAGGATCCTTTCCAAATAGAATAAATTCAGTCTTTGCTTTTATAAAGAACTTTCTTATTTACCATCTTTCACAGTTAAAGAGACTGCAGTGGGATGGAGACATCAGATTTAAAAGGGAAAAAAATCTGGATACATAATGAAAATAGGGTCAGGAGGAGCACCAAAACAAATTGGGGCTGATAAGGAAGTCTAACCTGGAGCAGGCATAGGGGTGTCACAATTACTTTATTTCTCAATTAATTAATCATTAAGATTCCTCAATATTGTCACTTTCCATAAAAGATCATGTCTGAACTGTAACTTCAGATCAGAGCAAGGAGCAACAAAAACAACGCAATATGTCTGATGGGTCGTCCTGCAGCATCCTCTAAATGTGAGGCTGGAAAACTGTCAGAATCTCCAGAAATAATGAGGATCAAATGGTTTTTGACGGATTCAGGTAGCTGCTATAAGAAGGCACCCACATACCCAAAATCAGCTTCTCTTCCTGAGATAATTCCATATTCAGATTTGTAATATGACATCAGTAATTCCACAGATTAATCTATTTGCATTAACTTATTAATTCTGACAGCTCGCTTTAAAACTTACAGACCTATAGTGAGTGTTCATGTGTTTTTACACAATTATAGTCTTGGGAAGTTAATTACTGTGGAGTCTGCTGGCATTCAGAGCCCTCGCCACCGCCTGTACCCTGTCGTCAATCACTCTCTCGGGCACCGTCTGCTTCACTGAGCGTTCTAGCTCACCTGTGACGTGTCGTCAGAGCACTACGCCCCCCCCACGCCTCTCCCCAACAACAGAAGCTAATGAAACTTGACTCATTAAATACCCAGTCCTTCACTAAAAAACCCTTATTTTGAATTAACTTCTAAGTGCCTGTGAAACCTGGCACCGCAGTGGTGACTTCCTGACCCTCAACAAAGACACACCTCCAGGCTATAAATTCTTGGAGAAAGCCCGCTCATCTGGACTTGGCGGGGTATGGCTATGTTTTACAGCCTCCTCTCCTCCCAACCCCAACCGTTTCCAAACTTGTGGTCCTGGGTGACTTGAAATGCTCCAAAATTCACCCTGGATAACGGCTTCCTGAACCTTCTGGATTGCCTCCCCCTCGCCTAGCACAGATACACCCTTGACCTTGCCATCACTGGAGATGTTCCTGTTGCAAACACCCAGGTTCTTGAGCTCACCAGCTGCTAGAACCAAGGGCCCCATAACCTTCCGTAAGATTAAGGACATTGACTGTGACAGGCTCTTAACAACCCTCTCTTCTACTCTCTCTGAACTGGTTGCTGCAGTCCCACTGAAAGAACTTATTCATCACTATAACAGCATTCTGCAGGCCAGTCTGGATAGGTTTGCCCTCGAAAGACCCGGTTGGTGTCCTTCCTCTACTAGGACCTACTACTACTCTGCTTCTGTCCAGTCTGGCCACTCATATCCAAAGATTTTGTTTTCAGTTATCAACCGGATGTTGAAACCGCTTCATGGACTTTTTCAAAAACAAGGTTGACACAATCAGACAAAACACTGACTTGACCCAATCGGACTCCACCCAGCTCTTCCCCTTATGCTGGTCCAACCCTTGAAGCCTTTGCTGACGTCACTCAACCTGAATTTTCCACCACAGAATACAACATGAAGTCTTCCACTTGCTCCCTCGACCCCCTCCGAACCTCACTCCTAAAGAGGTGCCTTCCAGCCACTGTCCGATGTTTCGCCACCGCTACGGACCTGTGGTAAAGCCGCACCAGAGCCGTATAGAAATGTCGCGTTACATTTTATTGACGCGGATTTCAACGTCAAAACGAAATGTCTCCAGACTATTTTTTCCAGATCACACCAGGCGGAACATAGCGGCTGGTCTGAGACAAACAATAGCTATGGGGACCTGGTGGAAAGAAACTAGTCTGCACTACCACAGTAAACACTTCACTCCCTCTCATTCACTGCCCACATTAAAACAATCTGCCAAACCTCCTTCTGCCACCTGAGGAACGAACCCTCACTCTCCAGACTGGATGCTGAAAGACTGGTCCACATCTTCATCACATCTCGCCTCGACTACTGTAACTCTCTTCTGGCAGGACTCCCCTCCAAAACTGTCCAGAGGTTACAGCATGTCCAGAACAGCGTTGCCCGTGTCCTTACGAAAACCCGCAAATCTCACCACATCCCTCTGGTCCTCCATTCCCTTCAGTGGCTCCCTGTCAACTAGCAGATAACCTTTAAGTTCCTCCTGCTGGTCTATAATGCCATCAACCACTCTGGCCCAACCTACCTCCAAGTTCTTCTCTTCCTGCTATCCACATCTCGGTCACTCAGGTCTGGCAGCCAGTCCCCCGCACCAGGCTGTCAACCATGGGTGACCGTGCCTTTTCCTCCCTGGGGCCTCGGCTGTGGAATCAACTACCTGAATCAGTCAGGATGTCAGACTCCCTTGCGGCCTTCAAAAGCAGCCTCAAGACCCACTTGTTCCATGCTGCCTTTGACAAATAGACTTGTAGCCGACTGCCTCTATTGGTTTTTATGTTAACTGTAAACTGATTGCTACTTTTAATATTGTGATTGTTATTAGAACTGTTATTTTCGTGCTATTGTTTTTTTAATTTGTTTATATTAGAACTCTGAAGCACCTTGAGTAAAATTTTAGAGTGTGCTATACAAAATAAAATTTCTTATTATTATTATGCATAACCGAAATAATCGTAAACTCGTGATTATTTCTCTAAATAACTGTACCAATATAACATAACCCCCACACAGCCTATGATCGTGACAGTTCCAAGACGAAAACCACTGCTGAGCAACATTAAGACTCGTCTCAGTTTAGCCAGAAAACATCTGAATGATCCCCAAGACTTCTGGGAAAATACTTTGTGGACTGACGAGACAAAAGCTGAACTATATGGAAGGTGTGTCTCGTTACATAAAAGTAACACCACATTTCAGAAAAAGAACATCATACCAACAGTAGAGTATGGTGGTGGTAGTGTGATGGTCTGGCTGTTGTGCTGCTTCAGGACCTGGAAGACTTGCTGGGATAAATGGAGCCATGGATTCTGCTTCTACCAAACAATCCTGAAGGAGAACCATCTGTTCGTGACCTCGAGCTGAAACAAACTTGGGTTCTGCAGCAGGACAACGATCTAAAACACACCAGCAGGTCCACCTCTGATTGGCTGAAAGAAAACAAAATGGACTTTGGAGTGGCCTAGTCAAAGTCCTGACCTGAATCCTGTTGTGATGCTGTAGCATGACCTTAAAAAGGCTGAATTATTGCAGAGATGAGTGGGTCAAAATTCCTCCACACTAACGCTTGTTTACAGCTGTTGCTGCTAAAGGCCCATTTCTGCTCCCGTACATACGGAAATAGTGACGTTCGATTCAAGCATTGCCATGAGTCACCTTCCTCATACTTCCATGAGTGTTTTGTGTTGCCATGGTTGTTAAATCACTTCTTCCACTAGGGAGCAGATAAGTTAAGGTCTGAGTCCATCACTACACTCAGATTTATGGCCTGGTTGGTGGTTTTTAGGTCTGAGTCCATCAATACACCCAGATTTCTGGCCTGGTTGGTGGTTTTTAGGTGTATAGACTGAAGCTCTGTGGTGACCTTTAATCGTTTCTGTTTGGCTCCAAAGACCATCACCTCAGTTTTGTTTTTGTTTATCTGAAGAAAGTTCAGACACAATCAGTCATTAATCTCCTCAATACATTTACCAAGAGCCTGTACGTGGCCTCTTTCTCCCGGTTGACATTGTAATATATATCTGTGTGTCATCTGCGTAGCTATGGTAACTAATGTTGTTTTTTATGACCTGTGCCAGTGGGAGCATGTAGATGTTAAACAGAAGAGGCCCCAGGATGGAACCTTGGGGAACTCCACATGTAATTCTTGTCTGCTCAGATGTAAAGTTACCGATTGGCACAAAGAACTTCCTGATCTCTAAATAAGATTTAAACCAGTGTAGTACAGCGCCAGAGAGGCCCACCCAGTTCTCCAGTAATATATTTATACTGTATCAAATTCAGCACTGAGGTCCAGTAAGACTAAGACTGACATTTAACCATCGTCTGTATTCAAACATGTCATTGATGACTTTGGTTAGAGCATCTCAGTGCTGTGGTGCTGTCTAAAACCTGACTGGAAGACATCGTAGCAGTTGTTTTGTGTTATAAAGTCATTTAGCTGATGGAAAATGGCTTTTTCGATTTTCTTACTAAGAAAAGGAAGATCTGAGATCGGCTCATTTGTGTCTTGTCTAGATTGTCCCTTTTTAGCAGAGGCTTGATTACAGCTGTTTTTAGAAGCTTTGGGAAGAGGCCCGAAATTAAAGACAAGTTCACTATCTGGAACAGATGTAAGAGTAATGTCAAAATAAAGGCCTCAGGAAACAGTAACTTTACAGTCATGTTAGTAGTTAATGCTTCATGCTTTTTGTGTCCTTTGCAGGTATGGCTTGGTTTTCAGTTGGTAATAACTTGAACCCAGTGAGGAAATATCTACATACACAACTCCTCCGTTGTAGAAAAAACGTTCAGTGGCTGTTAATTTTGATTATTGTTCATAGTGCTGATTTCATCCAGGAAACAGGGCGACTAGCAGACAGTGAGTGTAGTATAAAAGCACTTTGTGTCACAGTGAGTCTGTGATTAATTTCCTTCTTCTGCTGGGGCTGGATGGGTCAAGTGAAGGGCAATGGAGCAGGAAGTGGGATTGCTGGGAGGTGATTGATGAGCGGTAGGCATGTTTGAATTCAAGGTGGATCTGCACACCTGCATGTTGCTCTAAGGCAATGTCAGACATGATTATATTGTACCTCTGGAGTCCTTCAAAGAGCCAACACATCAGATTTATGGCATTTTTATTCTTGTTTTTTTTCTTTTTTGTTACTGCTAGATCCATGAAGCCTTGAGAAAATACAACTTTTCCCCTCTTTGTATCAGACTCATCTGTCAACACATTGTTGATACAGAGTTTGTATTAGAAGCACTTGTTCACACATTGATAATTTGTGAAATTCATAGTATGAGAGCAAAAGGAGATTAAACTCTTTTTACTTGGTTAGGTGTTGCTAGTTTGATTGTCAGAGCCTCTGACACAAAGAGCACATCCTAGGATGGGATTACCTTTCATTAGCTTTTACCAGATGCCTTAAACAGTTCCTGGTTGGAGAATCAGAGGATTAAGTGCTTCACGGTCGTTTTGACTCTGAGAATGTGACCTTGTCTGATTTCTCTCCTGTAGACATGCTGAGTTCTTGGCAGCTCTTATATTTCATTTCTAGGCAGAGTATTTTTATAAGTTCACACTGATTCAATAACTGAAATGAAATGTTCTCAAAGGGACAAAATGTAGTCAATAATCCAGTGTGACATCTTTTAGATCAGGGATTCTTAACCATGGGACTGCGGCCCATGCTTGAGCCTTGAGCGCCACCTAGGGGGCTGCAACAAAGAAGGCTGCAGAACTGCCCAAGTTATCTGTTGAAGATGAGAGATTTTACCATTATCCTGTAGAAGCTCAGTTGCAATACTTCCCACCACTTGGTGGCAGTAATGTGTCATTCAGCTGTTAAACTCCAGTAAGTAGAAGTCACTCAGCTAGCTGCTAGCCTGTAGTCCAGGTTATGAAGAAAACAAACAAAAAGTGAAGGCTGACTGGTCCCAGCCTGATTTTATTCCATAAATTGTTTGTTTATTGTCTTGTTGTTTGTTTCCATGACAGCAGGTTTTACGTATATGATAAATAAAGTTTCCGAAACACATGTAAACCATCCTTCAAGCGTGACCACTTAAAAAATTATAATAAAGGTACTTCTGGTTTAGCAACTCATGGAGTAGGTCACGCTACTGTGAGCTCCTGCAGAGACAAACGAAATTTTCAATTCCAGGCACCTAATTAAAAAAACAATACTCAAAGCTGAGCAAAACTGACTTGTTCAACAACAACCCTGATTAAGATGCCTCAGAACAGAAAACCAAGCAACAATTCGTCTGCATCTCATCAACGAGCTACTCCAACAGCGCCGGCCTCGCAGATGAAGCAGCTAATCCTCCGCTACGCTTCGACACAAGTCATGATTTCAAGTGTGAGTTGAAATCGTGACTTGTGTAGTGATATGGCAGCAATTTCCAAGTCAGAACTAGAGGCAGCATTAACGGACAACTTGAACTCCATTAAGCCTGAACTGCAGTCAGTGGAAGCGGAATTGTCGCCACCCTCTCGACGATCCAGTTGGATGTCACCTCGCTGAAGTCCACGGTTAAAGAAATGGAAACCTCCCTCTCCACTGTACAGATGGCATTGTTGTTCTACAGGCTCAAGTGAGAAGTTTGACAGCTGATTTATCTAAACTTGAGAATAAGTGTGACGATTTTAAGGCGAGATCTCAGTGCAACAATGTCGGAGTCAACGGGGTTCCAGAAGACGCTAATAACCCACCGACTACAAGCTCTATCTCCACCCTGGTGAAGGACGACTCCTAGACCAGGCACACTCTCTCCAGCCAAAGCTGAAACCTGGTGACCGCCCTCGCCACATCATAGCATGGCTGCATTACCATGGTGACTGTCGAAACGTTCAACGTTGAGCCAAAGCCCGACAAGGAAACGAAGTCGGAGACATGACCATTTCTGTTTTTCCCGATTACACCACGAGGACAGCCCGCATCCGCAGCAGCTTAAATGACGTCCACCGACAGCTACGGGACATCCTTGGAATTCGGTTCGGATTCTTTTACCCCACCCATGTCCAAGTGACTTAACAATGGCTTGCAGAAGGACTTCACTACACCTGAAGAAGTAGCTCACTTATTAAGACTATTGCTAAATAGTTTGGCTGGAGGGGAATCATGTTGGTGATAAGTGATTAAATATTTTCCCCTTCTCTATACGTCTTGCCTTGTTTATGAAGATGCCCTCAGTTCATCATTAATATTCTAATGTAGTTGCAGGAGCTCACATCCTGATGCCCACTATAACTACCAGGACAGTAGCTGCAAGTTTGTCTACTTTTTCAACTCCCATTGGAGTCAGCGCTGGGTTTTCCATCACCAGGGGATGGGGAATGAACCCAGGGAAGGTCGGGAAGGGACCAAGCATGATTAACATGTTCCTGGGTCTCTAATGTTTTTCACTCTATTTCAAAGTCCAGGGGAGTCGCATCGTAATTGGTAAGTCAATTCAGTTCTCAACCTGTAAAGTAGTTCCTGACAGAAATGGAAGGTATTTCATAATCATAGGTAACTTTTTTAATATCTTGGTTATGCTTGTTAACATTTATGCTCCTAATTTTGACAACCCACAATCCAATTGGAAGAGAATACTCTTTTTTTTTCTCATGTTCATCAAACCTTTTCAAGGATTGATTATTATTTAATTAATGCAAATTTAATATCTAAGGTGTCATCTGTCATGTACCATCCCATAATTATATCCGATCACACTCTATCTTTAGACATTCAGATTTCTCCTTATCCCCCTCGCTCATCCTTTTGGCACTTTAATAACTTACTATTTTCAGATAGTAATTTTGTTGAAATAATTTCAAAGTGAATTATTGACGTCAAGGCTTCTATTTAGTGTTCCTTGCTATAGGTGAATTATTTTCTTATTCAGCACACTTAAATAAAATGCGTAAATCTAAATTGGCTGAATTGTCTAAAAATTTGTCAAAAATAGTTTAGCAGTTATCCACCTGTCCATTCCCCACCCTGGTCAAGCAACACTTAAGGCCCATTTCTGCTCCCTTACGTACGTAAATAACGACGTCCATTTCAAACGTTGTTAATGTCGCCGTCTTGAATCAGGTGTGTTACAGCAGAGAGACCTGCAGGATAGTGGGCCTTGAGGACCAGGGTTGTAGACGGCACCTTCTCTGATTGGTATGATAAAGGCATGAAGACATTTAAAGATTTATATAAAGATGGTGTATTCTGAGGTTATGCTGAATTATCGGGTGATTTTTCACTTCTAGCCTCACATCTTTTTCGTTACTTCCAAGAAAAACATTGTGCAAAGTTATTATTTCCAACATTTCCTTACCTTCCACCTGAACAGATGTGTGAGGAATTAATGGCCTACAAAACCCGCAAAAATCATTGATCTCTAAAATTTATAATAAAATTCTTATCTCTAAAAATAAATTAGACACTAAAGCAAATGTAGCCTGGGAGACTGAACTTTCGCTCATATTTGGGGACGATTGGTGGGAAGCAGCTTTAAATAAAATCCACTCTAGCTCAACGTGCGCGCAGTTGGAGGTTCGAACCTGCGGGGTGGTGGCCTTTATTGTGTGGACCTTGCATGTTCTCCCCGTGTATGCGTGGATTCTCTCCAGGTTGTCTGGCTTCCTCCCACCGTCTGGACCTGTGACCTGTCCAGGTGTACCCGCCTCTCACCTTTAAAAATGCTGGGATAGACTCCTGCTGACTCGCAACCCGAACTGGACCGAGTGGTACAGAGAGTGGATGAATATTATTAGTTATTGTTTATTTTCAATCTTTCCTTCTTTTTATTTGTTCGAAATAACTAATAAGAAAACAATGTTGTACACTGTAATGTGTTTGACCATGTATATTAATTAAAAACATATATAAAAACTAATAAAAAATCTAAATCTGACGAGGTTTTAGCTGTTAAACTGGAAGTGGTTGTTTGTTAGCTACACATAAGTCCATGTGGGGTGGGGGCCCCACCAGAGTTCATGGAGCTCCCCAAATAACAGAGCACAACCTGATAAATGAAAGAACATGATCCTCAAAGTGCTGCCTGATTGGTCCAGATGAGAGTGGGCTCTCTGAAGCAGGTAGATGATGCCGTCTTCAATCTCAAGAACATTACGATCAGTAAACTGTAATGTGTCCTGAAAGATTCTGATCTGTTTATTGAGGTGGGTCAATAAGAGTCTCTGCAGGACTTTCATAATGAGAGATGTTGGGACAGCTGGTCTGTAGTCATCTGGTTCAGACGGTTGGGAGTTTTTAGTTCCTGGAACAAGGCAGGATGTTTTCCACAGCACAGGAACTCTTTTCTGACTAAGGATTTTTGGGCTGTTTTTGTCCTGATTTTGCCTCTTCCCGACCTTGGACGGCAAAACGCCCGATCATCGTGAGATTTCCCTGTCCAATCATCATATGGTCTGTGGTGTGTTATGAGAAGATTTGTCTCAATAATCTGCTCGTAGCCGAGAGTTCGGAACATTGAACATGTTTAAGATTTCAGAGCCGATTTCTGAGTAACTCCGACCACTGGTGCATTGTGACTGCGTGTATGGTGACGTGGTACGGAATGTAGCCAATCAGAGAGCGGGCTGGCTCTCCAGTCTGGTTTTTTTTTTCTTTTTCAGTTCTGGCTTTTTCTGTTAACAATAATCCCAAGACCACCATCATTCCCTCGTCCTATATGTTCTCTTCCATGGTGGGTGTTGTGTTTTTCGATTGTTACTATGGTTCTTCTTCTACGTGTCGACGTTTGTCCGGCTCGGAGGACTAGACTGTAGATGAGTTGCTGGACACCATCGTCATGTGTGTGCTGTTCTGTGATTACATGTTCGGAGTACACCACACACAGTACGATCAACACAGATTTTTTTATCTTCATGTGTGAGGTCTCGACCAGATAAAAAATCTCATGAGATTAAAAAAGTCGTTATGTGTGTACCAGGCTTTAGGAGACAGACATGCTAGAGGTGGAGGCAGAGGGTATCTCAGTATGTTCTGAGGTGGAGGCAGAGGGTATCTCAGTATGTTCTGAGGTGGAGGCAGAGGGTATCTCAGTATGTTCTGAGGTGGAGGCAGAGGGTATCTCAGTATGTTCTGAGGTGGAGGCAGAGGGTATCTCAGTATGTTCTGAGGTGGAGGCAGAGGGTATCTCAGTATGTTCTGAGGTGGAGGCAGTGTTAAGGTCCATGACTGAGCTGCAGTAGAGTAGAAATGTGATGTTCAAATGTTTGTCTTGCGGCTCTTCATCAGTAAGTCAGAAGATTGAGGTTTAGGGTAAACACTGGATTAGTGAATATTCTCAAAACAAATGGCAGGGATCAGTATAATCCTAAATTAGCAGTTAATTAGCACACTGATTAATTTAAATAACATAGAAGAGTTTTAAATGGGAGAACTTACTGAACTCATGACATCACGGGATAAAAAGTAAGGATTCCTGGCTTGTGCACGATTTAGCACGAATAACTTAATGAGTTTATTTTATTTTATTTTTACTTTATTTCATCTAATTTACTATACGTCGTATTTTGTCTTATTTATTATGAGTGTTGCAGGTATTCTATTTATTCTGTTTTGATGGGTTTTGTAATTTCGTTGCACTTCTATTCATAATGGCAGCGCCTGCCTGGCTCAGCATGACCTGTCAAAACACTCAGATTCACACACAGTCTCATCCTCCTTACATGCTCTGTTTTCAGTTCAACACACAGATTTTCCATGTTTTGTAGGAATATCGTTAAGTTTGAATCTTCCAGAGTAGGTGCAGACCTCTTGGTTTCACCAGTGAGGGAAGGATGGAGGGCAGGAGGATCTATTTGAAGAGACAAACATATTTTTGGGTGTTGGGCCTAAAAGGAGAGAAATCCTGAGGCAATCATCTTACAGGAGGTCTAGTCTTGAGGTCTGGAAAGAAGTGGTACACTGAGCTGAAGCCAACTGGAAGATTTCATCCATCATCAAAAATAATATTACTGCTTCATTTCAGTGCCCTTTTCCTCACGCTTTGGTCAATATATCTCAGCAAATGTCCAAATCTGACGTACAGTCACAGTTCCCACATGAGTACAGTTGTATTTTTGTATTTGTCCGTTTAATTTCTCATATTTAAACACTGAAAGTCTGTTGTCGTGATCGAATACAGAACATTTGCCTCATTCTGACCTGAACTGTTGTGTTTGCAGCACCGACTTTCAGAAGAACAACCCTGTTCATAAACTAACAGAAGAGGAACTACTGGCCTTCACTTCCGTAAGTCCTTTTTCTTCTGAAGTAAATTCTTTAGTTTTCCAACAGTGTTATCCTCAGAAATCCGACTTTAATAAACTTGCCTGACTCAGCCTTCATATGAACTCAGTTTGGGTATTATTAGACAGAATGGATGTTCACATTTTCTATTTACAGACCAAAATGACAGATTCCAGGACAAGTAATGAGAGTTCTTATATTCTTTGTCTGAACTGACTGAGATAAAGTGTCTGTGGACCTAGTTAATATCACACAGTTATTGGAGCATCATCAGCTCAACTAATTTACCCCTCGACTATTGTCGGCAAAAAAACCCCCCAAAAAAACGACAGAGTGAGACGTCGTCTTCTTTTCTTGCACACGCGCAGTTAAGTCCACCAGGGGAAAAATATGGCGGCCGACCAGGGAATAAAACATCAGCAGAGGACGCCAAAAGTCTGAAACTTACTAAATAAATTAAAGACATGAGATTTGTAAAGCGGACCTTGCGTACCACAGATGTACGTCTGCAATGCAAAGAAGCCACCGGGTCCCAGTATCGGCCTTTAAATGCTTGAATATGTCAGAATAACTCCTCATGTTGGAAGACAACTCGTTAAAATTCGGTCATAGTTTTAGTAGTTGTTACCTAACCAGGAAACTGACATCCAGTGTATTTTTCGACATGTTACAATAGAAGCGTGATCTTGAAAAAGCTGGAAGGACAACTAGCAAACGAGGGAATTTCCATCACCCAGTGAATGCAGCACCGCGTGCTTACGTTTGCCGTCGGTAGTGTGGGAATTCTTCACTTTCCTAAGAAGACAGTTTGCTGGTTATTTGTAATAACTGTTCTAAACAAGTTCCACGAGGAGGGAGAAGAAACCCGAGCTTCAATACTACAAACCTGATCAGTCACCTGAAACATCATCATCGTTTCGACTGAGTTTTGGAAGCGTATGAGGACCCCCGGGCTGCTAAAGACTCAAACAACTTAAAGCCAACAGCGAAGAAGCCACCGGGTCCCAGTATCGGCCTTTAGTAGCTGAAAGTTATCGGTATCGGGCATCGTGCATCCCTAACTTTAAAACCAGGGCCAACCACTGGCCACAGTGCTAAACATAGAAATAAAATGCATCAGAAATAAGTAAAATGTACAAAATATGAACAGATTTATAAACAGCCAAAGAAGCCTTTCTAACATAAAAACCGCTAGATTTCACCACTGCACTCAGAGCTCCTCCGTCACCATACACCTTCTTGGGCTCTCAGGTCACCCACGGACCCACGGGGACCTCCGAGGGGACCGGGTCTTTGTGGTGCTCCCAACTGTAGAATAAGCTGCCTTTATACGTTGGACAGGCCTCCTCTAGATCAGCTTTTAAATCTTTTTTTAAAACCCTTCTGTTCACATTGGCCTACAGCACAGAATGACATGTCGATGTGATTTTAGTTCATTTTAATTAAACATCTTTAATACACTATTAGTTTAATAGTTTTCAGTGCACATTGTTCAGCTTTGTGTTTTTCAAGTGCGTTATAAATAAAGCTGCATCAATAACACAACCCGGTCTGCTTCCATCTATGAAACATTAATCAAATTAAGCCCTTCTGCTCCATACTGCCTCTCTCCTTGTCCAGCCTCATCACTTCCTGTGCCGGCTCTACTTGGGCCTTCTTCTAAAGTCCCTTCATACGCTCAGCTGGTTCAGACGTCTGCTGCTTGCATCATCACCAAAACCCCTTCATGCTACCCTCATCCTACAGCAACTCCACTGGCTCCTGGATTAGCATAAAATTGAATTCATACTCCTCTACGCCTTTAAGGCCTTAACCTCACCCCCCATATCTGTCTGACTACCTTCACATTTCCACCCCCAGCAGATCCTCCTCCATCCTTTTATTCTATGTCTATTTTATTTATAATTGGCTTCCTTTGAATTTTAAGTGTCCTTGAGGGTCTTGAAAGACTCTCAAAAATAATAATAATAATGATAATAATAATATTAAAAAGAAGAAGAAGAATGCCATTCAGGGTGGGGTCTGATGGTTTGAGGCGGACAGCGGAACGTCCAGCGGAACGTCCAGCGGAAAGTCCAGCGGAAAGTCCAGCGTCGCTGACGTTTCTCTCCGGTTTTTTTTTTCACCTCCAGTCTGAACTGCAGTCCGGCGTCTTGTTGTTCTTTTGTTGGTTTCAGTCTTTTTTTACCCGCCAGTCTCGTTAGCTCCATTAGCATTTGTGGTCAGTAAAGTGACTGAAAGGAGACGTGTGGTGAACATTAACGTGGGTCTTTGGGAAGTTGTGCTCTGACCACAGACTTTATCCCTCCAGCTCTCCTCTTCTTAGCGCTCAGAAAACGGCGAAGACTTGCGCTGTTGTTTGTTTGTTTCCTTTGGACTGGAAACTGAAACCAGGAGCAGCTGGTGCAGCGTTGTTGATGTGGAGAAGAAAAGAAGAAAAACTTGCCACAAGCACGTCAGATTTGCCTTTCTCTCCATGTACTATAGTCCAGAGAGCAGAGCTCCCAGAATGCATTGCACAAGTAAAATAATGGAGACCTCCTCAGAAGCTCATTAACCCCCCCCCCCCACTCCCCCCACTTAGGGAGTTAGGGAGGCACTGTTATGGCCGGAGTTCCTTTTAAAGGATTTTTTAGGTGAGATAGGTATAACTGTGCCATTAGAGCTTCTAGCTCTAAAGTAATGTCCACAATCATTGGCACAAAAAATGAAGGAAATGATGGAGGAATGATGGAGGTCTGCACTCTTAAGTGCTTAAAGTTTATATTCTAATTTTAGCTAATGTAAAGCTTTCATGTTTTATTTTTTGAGCTGAACTTGTGAGATGGGTGTGTGTTACTGAAGATTAAGCTTTCTGCTTCAGGTGAGCGTGAGAAGACGTCCTGATCCACACCGTTTATTATCTCAGGTAGGACATGTGAGAGCAGAGCAGGGTGCATTTTCTCAGCTATTTATCTGAAACTCTAGCCAGAAATGACTTTGTGAGACAAGTCCGACTCATTTTCTTCCAAGCGATGACCTTTTTGGAGACAATCTGCTCCAGAAACTTTCCATTGTCACCGGATAGCTCTCTGAGATGATCCAAATTTTTGGGAGTTGGGTCCATCCAGGTGGATGAGTTTGCTTGATGGAAGGAATTTGATAGCAGAGGAAATTAAAATGAGGGGGGGGGGGAGCGATCTTCTTGAGACTAATCTGAAGGCTGCCTTCACCAGAAACTCCTCTTGGCAGGAAAACATGTTGACTGCAGGCAGGCTGAGGTTTCTCTTCAGAGTTATTAATATCTCATTTAAGAGGATTAGCTCCATGAAGATGATTGTTTTGTAGTTGCTGTCCTTCATTCCTCTCAGATATCTGAGTGCAACATTAGAGACCTGATGGGACCAGCGAGGCGGGCTGATGGAGGTGAATACATGCATCTAAAATGTTGAGATCGTTTTTTACTTGATGTTGTAAGGATTCAAGATCAGAACTCAAATTAGGTTTGTTAGGTTGGTAATTACTACTGTATTCAGGATATACTCAGCAAACACCTGTTTCTGTTAACGTAGATCTCCAACCAGCCAATCACAGGGCAGCATGTAGTCATGTAGACGTGCTGAAGGCGATCACATTCAGCTGCTAGGCTCAGAATCTGGTGGAAGCATCATGAAACGGCTAAAATTATTCCAACACCATGATGGAGCTGGGACATACAGCACTGATGTGGGCGCGGATGTCGGCCATCTTTACAATCCGTTGAGTTCATCTACCAATGCTGCTCAACCAAACACATTACTGACCAATCAGAAGTTGAGCGAGGCTTGAAAACGCTTGGTTGAGGATGCAGCACATACGATAGAGCGTGAAATCATTTTGAATGATGAGTTTTGTGTTAGAGGATGTTGGGGGGACTGAGTGATGGTCGTCCTGCAGCATCCTCCACATGTAAGGCTGCAAAACTGTCCAAAGCTTTAGAAAAAGGGAGGATAACGTCGGTTTTAGTGGATTCGGATCACAGCTGTAACAAAGCAGCTACATGCCCAAAACTAGCTTCTCTCACCGAGATGACCTATTTTTAATAAGGCATGAGTAATACCCACCACAAGGTGGCACAAAATCAGTAGCTAGACTCTTTTTCCTCTGTTGTCCCCCGGTGGTGGAATGATCTACCAAACTATGTCCGATCTGCAGAGTCCTTATCCACTTTAAAGAGCTAAAGACTCAGGTGTTTAAGGAGCATTTCTGCACTTAGCTTAACTTTTCTACCCAACAGAATGAGTTAGAAAGATTTGTCCAGCTCTTTGGCCCAACCAAGTACTAAATAAGCTGCGTGCCCAAGATGATATTGTTTGATGAATTTGTGATCTTGTATTTAAACAATATTACTTACAAAAAACTAAAAAAAAAATAATAATAATAAAAAGAAATTATATGCACTGCCTCTAGCACTACATGACAGCACCTGGTCCAACTGGACTCCAGCAGTCTGACTATCACTTAATGATGACGTCCCACTTTGTTTGAATTCTAACTGGTGTTGTTCTTACTTTCAAATGTAAGTCGCTTTGGATGAAAGTGTCTGCTAAATGCCTGTAGAGTAGAGTAGAATAGAATAGAATGGAATGGAATAGAATGGAATGGAATAGAATAGGATAGAATAGAATAGTAATAACTTTTTAAATTAATGCATTCATTTCACAGATTAATCTCTTTGCAATAACACATATTTTTCACAGCCCTAATAAAAAATCCCAGTTTTATTTGATAAATGTGGCTCTAGTTTCTTTACAATGATCTGGCCACTTCTTGAAATGGTCTTGAGACCCCTGTTGGGGTCGGGGACCCCCAGTTTGGGAGAGGCTGGTCTAGATGAGAGCTGGCTTTTATCCCGGTGACCCTGCTGTTCATGAGTGATGCTGAAGGCAGCTTTCTTGTTGTTGTTGTCCCTGTGCAGCATTTGTCGTCCTGTCCAGCAGAGGAAACCCTGAACCACTTCCTTCTCTGCAGCATCCTGATCCGGTTGGTCTCTGATTGGTTTTTGATTCCCTGATGTTAAACCTTTCAGACCACATATGAAGCCCGGATATTTTCCTTCAGTTCTGGTGTAATAGCAGTGCTTGCAGCCATTTCCTCCTGCATATGAAGCTTTACATGTTTGGAGTTGGCTAACATAGAATAAGAAAAAGATCCAATAATTAAGAGATGGCCATGAGTGGAGAACCTTGACCAAAGCTCTATGAAATACACGTGTTCAGATATCTTCAGCTCTCTGACGTTTTTATTTGAAGGCAGTATTTTGGCCATTGATGATTAATTAATCTCCCGCTCTCAGCCAAACACAGCTCAGGTAATTAAGCGGTAGAAAGAGAAACTCACTGTGTGCTACTCATGAGGACATGGAGATGAGACAATGAATCCTATATCTCCACCGCATGTGGCCGTCTAGGAAGGCTTGCTGTGTTTGGACCACTTCTGGCCCAGAAAATCGAGCTGCCGGCTCTGTGAGCAGGCATCTTCCCAGCCTACATGTAGATCCAGGAATCTGCAGGCTGGTTAGATGGTTGTCACATGTCCGGTCATTTCCACCGCCTTTCTGACAGACCACCTGTAGCTGGTCCAGTGTGCCAGTTAGTACCTGAACTTTCCTTCATGAAACGGAAACATCATCGTGGTCAGAGTTAGAAATAACAAATTTAATAGAAATTATGAATTTGTTCTTCAAACTTTCCGTTCATCAAACAAAAGAAAAAAACACCGTTTGCAGCGATCAGACCTTCGCAGTTCTAGTCGGTTCCAGACAGTCGAACAACACAGAATATAAATTGCAGTTCATTTAAAAGGTGAAAGCAGGCTACATCTAAAAATAAATAAACAATTAAACACTGAAAACAAGATGCTTCCTCCAGTTCTCCGAGAATAACCTTAACCTGCCCTGAAGGGATGAAGGTGGGCAGTTTAATATCCGGCTGGATCCTGTTCCAGGATGAAGGAGCAGAGTTGGAGAACAACCTTTTCCAAGCTCAGGACGATGAACTGATGGAACACTGAAAGGAATAAAATCCTGTGAGCGTTCTACGTAGCAGGTAGGAGGATAAATATGGTGGCAGCAGCCTAAGGATGGACCAGGTGACCAGAGAGGACCATGTGCAACGATGAGTGAGGCGTTTACAGTCGGCTCTAGATGTCTCCATAGCAACAAGCCTCTTCCTGGCATTGAATGGAAAGAAAAATCCTAGTTTTCTGTTTTTTTTGTTTTGTTTTTTTTATGTTAAATATGGAATTTAAAATAAAGATTCTCATCATTGTTTTTATTTTGGTGGCTTATAAACTTGGTCCTTTAGTCATCGGGATCCTTCGGGAGGCTTTGCTGCTCAGTCTGCAGGGTTTCTGCTGCGGGTGGACGGTGGGTTCCTCCACTGCTTCCTGATGGTTGCAACGTGGGAGCCGGCTGGCTGTGATATGGGTGGTTCCTGTGGTGGCCTCCTCTGTGGTCATGTGTGGGGTAGCTGCCGGTATTTTAGAAAAAACTTAAACTGGATTAAAAATTTAAACTGGATTAATTTAGTTTATTAGTTACTCTCTTATTAAGAAGTGCTGTGGTTGCCTACAGCCCCCAGAAAAATGTTCATGTAAACAGACTTGGTATCGGAACATCCCAGAAGATATCGGAATCAGATCAGAATCCCAAAATAGCGGATGGGTGAATCTCTACTCCTCCTGAGAGGTGGTATCTCCCCCGTTCAGAAACAAACACCTACTGATGCTTCAGATACTAAACTAATGTAAAGAACGCCGCGCTCCTGAGTACACGGTTTACAGCAGAGGACTGATGGTTACTGATAACAGGCCTCTGGGCAGAAATGTCATTCTTTATAAATCGTCTCATTCATTTGAGTTCTTTGTGAAAATGGTGAAAATGAGCAAATTGCTGTTCATTGTTCATCTAAATGTTCTTCTTTCAACATCAAAGAAATTTGCAAATGATCCTAAAGTTTTGAGCTGATTTCAGCTTAATAAGGTTTTGTCCAAAACGTCACTTTGTCTCCAAATAGAGAGAAGAAGAAGAGAGTTTAGCAGAAGCTTGAACGGCGGTTTTGGTGAATTACATCGACCTACCAGCTGCCAGGAGGATTTAGGATTGTAACTCGCATCCAGGTCTGACTTGAGGGTTCTACCCCTGTCAGCTCAGGTCTGTCTGATGCTGTCTGATCCCTCTGCAGCATCTTCATCCTGAAACACCACCACAGCTTTTAAGGTGTACACAGCTTGCACAGCTTTGCAAGCTGCTAAAGAGAGCCCTATCATACAGTATGATAAACTACTATCCATCAGGTCGGCGGTGGAATAACGTTTTCATCGCCTCCACCAGTTTACAACGGGGAATCTCCATGGCGAAGCCTACCCGTTGTTGTACCTGAGTGGCAGAGGAAAAGAGGGTCGCGAGCTAGAGTCCTAGTCGTGGAATCGACCTCCTCTACCGAGTATTCTTCTGGCAAATGTTCAGTCATTGGACAACCAGCTGGATGAACTTTGGAGCAGGATGATGTTTCAATGGGAGATTCACATCTGTAACGTTTTGCTTACAGCTCCAATACCATCAATAAATTTGTAGACAACACGACCCTGATTGGTCTGATAACCGGTGATGACGAGATGACCTGCAGGGAGGAGGTCAGAGGCCTGACATCTTATTGCCAACAACCTCCATCTCAACATCAACAAAACTAAGGAACTGATCATGAACTTCAGGAGGAGGCAGAGACAGGAACACTCCTCCCTTTCCATCAACGGGGCTACGGTGGAAAGAGTCAACAACTTCAGGTTCCTTGGGGTTCACATCAGTGAGGACCTCACCTGGACTCATCACACTGACTTTATTACAAAGTCAGCCAGACAGAGGCTCTTCTTCCTCCGCAGGCTACGGAGGCTCAACATGGACTCAAGGATACTCTGCAACTTTTATAGCTGCACCATAGAGAGCATCCTGACTGGCTGCACCGCCTGGTACAGCAGCTGCACCGCCCTCCACCCCAAGGCTCTACAGAGGGTGGTGAAAGCTGCTCAGCACATCACTGGGATGGTCCTGCCATCCATGGAGGACCTCTACACCCAGCGGTGTAGGAGGAAGGCCACCAAAATCATGAAGGACCCCAGCCACCCCAGTCACAAACTGCTACCATCTGGCCGATGGTTTCACAGCATTCAGGCCCGTCCCACCAGCTCAGGGACGGCTTCATACCGCAAAACATAAGATTTCTAAATGCGTCAGCAGCAACACCACCTCTAAATAATAACATCTGCTTATTACTTATTATATATTTTATTGTATAACTTATTAGGGTCCGAGCCATACAAAGTATGGCAAGGCCCTATTGTTTCTGCTATGTTTATTAGGGTCCGAGCCATACAAAGTATGGCAAGGCCCTATTGTTCCTGAAATGTTTATTCTCCTTCTAAGCGTTTCGACCCCAAATTTGACCCCCTAAACACCCATGAAAAGTTGTGAAACTTGGCACACACGTCAAGTCCCGCGTAACTCGGATATTATAAGGTCCGCATACACTTCAATGCAAAATTGGCTCAACAGCGCCACCTAGACACCCCAAAATTCCCCTAATGAATGGGGTCCCAAAACTCTACTTCGACGTAGGAACACGAAACTCGGCACACACGTGTAACACCCCGAGTCGAGCAAAAAAGTCAATCTAACACCTGTTGCCATGGCAACGTGGTGCCCGCCATCTTGGCGTGTACGGCCATTTTTTTGCCATTTTTGGCACTTTACACACATCGTATTTGAACGAACTAGTCTGAGGGGATTCGTGCGACTGACTCCAAACTTGGAGGGAAGCTTCCTGACAAGTTGGGGACCAAACGCTATTCAAATCTTTCTAATAGCAGAAAGCGTGTTACCGTGGCAACCGAGGGAAAATGACCTTCTCGCAATGAAACACGGTTTTCTCATATCTCCGTAGAAAAACATGGGATCTGCACCAAACTTATCAGTATTCATATCTGTGACACCCCAAGTCCAGCAAAGAAGTCAATCCAACACCTGTTGCCATGGCAACGGGGTGCCCGCCATCTTTCATTTCACTTCTATTTGAACGAACTAGTCGGAGGCGATTCGTGCCACCGACTCCATACTTGGTGGGAAGCTTCCTGACAAGTTGGGGACCAAACGCTATTCAAATCTTTCTAATAGCAGAAAGCGTGTTACCGTGGTAACCGATGGAAAAAGCCTTCTCGCCATGAAACACAGTTTGCTCATATCTCCATAGGAATACATGGGATCTGCACCAAACTTGACAGGATTCATACAGGTTGGGTCCTTAACGCATTACACCACCTGTTGCCATGGCGACATCGGGTGGTGAAGTCCAGGAAGCTCGGACCCGATGGATGCCGCTTGCGGCTTTAATTATTCTTCTCCTCCTTCTAAGCATTTCGAGGCCAAATTTGACCCCCTAAACACCCATGAAAAGTTGTGAAACTTGGCACACACATCAAGCTCTGTGAAAAATTTTATATTCTAAAGTCCGCATTGACTTCAATGCAAAATTGGCTCAACAGCGCCACCTACGGACACAAAAATTCCCCAAATGAATGGGGTCCCGAACGTCTACTTCAACATAGGAAGACGAAACTTGGCACACACGTGTAACATGCTGAGCCGACCAAAAAATTCAATAGAACACCTGTTGCCATGGCAACGGGGCGCCCGCCATCTTGGCGTGTGCGGCCATTTTTTTGCCATTTTTTGCACTTTACACACATCGTATTTGAACGAACTAGTCTGACGGGATTCGTGCGACTGACTCCAAACTTGGTGGGAAGCTTCCTGACAAGTTGGGGACCAAAAATTGTTCAAATCTTTCTAATAGCAGAAAGCATGTTACCGTGGCAACCGACGGAAAATGACCTTCTCGCCATGAAACACGGTTTGCTCATATCTCCATGTAAATACATGGGATCTGCACCAAACTTCACAGTATTCATACTGGTGACACCCCAAGTGCAGCAAAGAAGTCAATCGAACAGCTGTTGCCATGACAACGGCGTGCCCGCCATCTTGGATTTCACTGCCATTTGAACGAACTAGTCTGAGGAGATTCGTGCGACTGACTCCACACTTAGTGGGAACCTTCCTGACAAGTTGGGGAACAAACGCTATTCAAATCTTTCTAATAGGAAAAAGCCTGTAACCGTGGCAACAGACCGAAAAAGCCTTCTCGCCATGAAACACGGATTGCTTATATCTCCACAGGAATAAATGGGAACGGCACCAAACTAGACAGTATTCACACACGTTGGGTCCTTAACGCATTACACCACCTGTTGTCAGGGAGACATCGGGTGGCGGGGTCCAGGCAGCTCGGACCCGATGGATGCCGCTTGCGGCTTTAATTATCCTTGCTTTTTGTGTCTAACTATTTTTATTGTTGTTTATATTCTTTTAGAATTGCTAGGAGAGTCTGGGATCTAAGATTTTCACTGCCAATGATTATTGATGTAATTGTTGTTCAATAACAATAAATTCCTTCATTTTATTTAATCCCATTGATGAGACCCTTCTCATACCGACCCGTCCCGACCTTCCTCTACAGACCCGTCCTATAAGCCTTGTTTCCACCAACAGGTGCAAGTCAGGTTGGGACATGTAGGGTGTGGATATGGTCTGTAAACTAATCTGGTTGCGTTTTCACAGCAACCGTAACTTTACCTGGGAGTCGGTGTATCAGCCGGATAGTATGTCAGCTACGTAGCAGCACAGCGCCTTCCTTAGAGTAGAACCAGAGCACGACTCAGAAACAAAGTAGGAGGATGGAGGTCATCCACCCTTTAATCAAGGGATTTAATCAACAGAGAAAATCTGTTGCTCTGAACAAGGAGCCGTTCCTGCTTTGTTTCTATGCAAATCGCACAGGGTCAGTCAACGGATTGCAGTGTGTCAAACATCACCCTTTCAGGTCGGGTCAGTTAGATTGGTAATCCAACGGAAGGGTCGCAACAAAGTAGGACGGGTCGGATTGGATATTAGGGTAACTTTCTCAGTTTTTTTGTGTGTAAACATAAAAAAATGCACCCCACCCTGCCCTGCCCCACTGTTGGTGGAAACGGGGCTATACTGACCCTTCTGGTACCAACTCTACTTGTACCGACTTGTCGCGTACCGACCCGGAGCTGTTTTTAAGTGTAAATGAAGAAGTAAAGGAGGGATTGTTCTGAAAGTTGATACAACACATTTTTATCTACCCCTCGAGAAGATCTTAGACATCTTCGTTTGTCATCAAATTCCTGAATTTTAATGCATGAACTCGTACCGACCATACAAGTCCTTATGAGTTATCGTAGCAATATCAGCTTTTTAAATAAATAGATAAAAGAAGCAGTCTGAACATGTTCTGATGTGGAAACCTCATATATCTGTCCTGCATTGAGAAAATTGGTGATATTTTTAGATTTTAATGTGCAGGAATGATCCCACTCTACAAAATCATGGTATTTGTAGTTTTTGGTCTTTATTCCTCCTCTCACAGTCAGATAAAACATTTGAACGCTGTCACTGTATGATCAAAACCTTCCAGTTCCTTCTTTAAGGCACTGTTTGTTCCTTCGTGTTCATGGTGGTGACAAACGCTTGGCGTGACTTAGGCCTGATTTTTAATTGCTCTGTGATTGATGTTGGTGGAGGAATAACTGCATAATTAGGACAATTTACTGTTGCAATAATGACTCTAGCAAGGCCTGCTTAGCATCCACAAGCATTCTTAGTGTTTGTCTGTCTCACCTGCACCCCTTTCATGGTGTGCAGAAAGTCGTTGCTGTGTAACATGCTCTGGTTTCAGACAAGCCTGAACACTGATCCAGATAAAGAGCTCCAGTCATTTTCCCTGTGAGTGAGTCTGCTGGATGCTGCAAAGCCCTGCTCCCTTTAATCAGCTCATCTAAAGCTAAGCCACAAAGCTGTGCTAGCTATTACACATCAGATAATCACCACAGCACACAGATAAAGACTTTCAGGCTGTAATAGGTTTTAATAATTAGGTGCAACTCGGAGAAGCTTGCTGCTTGATTTCTCCCAAGGCCAACAGGGGGGAGAGGCAGAGGATGCTTTGTTGTTTTGTGTGTATGTGTGTATATATATATATATATATATATATATATATATATATATATATATACACACATATATATATATATATATATATATGTATGTGTGTATATATATATATATATATATGTGTGTATATGTACATATATATATATATGTATATATACATATACATATATATATACATATAGAATAGAAATATATATATATATATACACACATATATATATATATATATATATATGTATGTGTGTATATATATATATATATATGTGTGTATATGTACATATATATATATGTATATATACATATACATATATATATACATATAGAATAGAAATATATATATATATATATATATATATATATATATATATATATATATATGTTAACTTTTGTAGTGTTAACAGCTGATCTCTGAATACGATGCATTTTCCTGATGGAGACTTTTCTTGATAGGTCTTCATCTGAACCCATCTGTTTACTCTCTGAATCACACACTTATTTATTAAGAGAACAACGATCTCACTGAAGTTTTCCAGAAATGTTTTCATTCCTTTCTCTAGATGTTAAACTTTTTCTCTCTTTTAATTAACAGAAGGATTCTTCTCTTTCCCCAGACTGCAGGAAGCTGAGACTGTCTTAATCATCTGGAACAAAAGAATTTTGATGAAGAGTCAAACATCTCTTCTTTTTTTGTGCTTGTTCTGTCCTTTCCACAGAGTATTTTGTCTCAACGTAAGTTCTGGGCTGTGGAGGTCACTGCTCTATGCCTCAGGACCAAACTGGAAAAAGGAAGATCTCGATGTGTTGAAAGAGCCATGATGCAAACCCAGGTAAGCAGATCAAAGAAAGAAGAAGAAAACAAAGAGCCACTATCTCTGTACTGGCGTTATTTGAGCAGAGTTCAAGCCTTCGACAGGATGATGGTGATGATTTTATTTCCTGGGTGAGGCTGTCAGACTCATCTCTGCTGGCCGTGGTAGATTCAACATTAAGCTACCTCTTCCCTTCTCTCTTCAGCGATGTTAAGTGATTACCAGCCACTTTTTTTTATTTGGCTGATTGTATTCCATGAATGAGTCAGACACTGACTCACCGCTCCACCTCATCAGAATCTTTAACTGAGACAACTGGAGGTCATTTGGTCCAGAATAAATATGTCTACATGGTGGCAAAAACCAGGAAAATAATCTAAACTAAAGAGCTGGAACTGCCTGAAAGTAGGAAAACATGTTAAAATGTCATTTTCTCTAAAAATCAAGTTTGAGCAAATTTGAAACAAACAATAATCTTTGAATATATTTGGTTGTTGGTCCAGTCCCTTCAGAGGTTCCTGAAACAGCACCACTGGGCTGCATGCTTCTACATATGAATCTTACTGGTAAAGGCATATTTATGAGTCTCTGGGCACCATGTGGTGGCTGACTGCCCGAGGCTGACGCACTTGGATGTGGTGCCTCTAAGTGGGTGGCAAGCCAGCAGGCGAGTTTCCAGAGCTTTCTTGTGGAGTAAGGCTACTGATATATACATTTTTGTTTGTTATTATACTATTTATATTTATGGTGTAAAATCCATAATAGAAACAAAAACTGCTCCTCAGATTACTGAACGTAATGATTTTCTTCTTGGAAACAAGGGAGAGCAATCCAAGGGTTTGATAAAAAAAGAAATAGAGAAAAGTGTATTTGAACCTTTGTTAGAGATTAAAATGATCTGAGTCAGATCATGTCAGAGTTAGCTGTGACTACTTGGTTAAAGGTTTGGAAATCACTTTCCTTCAGATGGTTATGGTCATTCTCTGTTAGCTGATGAGATGTTGTGGCTAAGCTCGTGGGTAATAGAACCTTCATCCACTTGGATGTCCTAGCAATCTTTCTAATGAAGCCAACATAGACTGGGCTTCTACTACGAGTCTAGACTGATAGAGTAAAACAGCTAGCAACAACAACCCTATAATAACACCAAAATGTGTACTTCCAGGAGGAGAAATGATGCAGGAATTGTCACGAAGGGTCTTAATTCCAACCACTTTCACCATCCATAAATCAGTGTTTATCCTCCTGCATGTTTTAGATGTTTGTACACTTAAACACACTTGGCTGCAGTGGAAAGCTCGTTAACAGGCTAACAAATATGAGAGGAGGTCTAAATCTGAATCAGGTGTGTTGGAGGAGAAAGCATCCAAAACAGGCAGGGCAGGGATACTGGAGGACAGGAATTGAGAAGCATTGCATCAAATCATCACATTAGTCCAGTTTATAATAAATATGTTCATATAAACCATAAAAATAATGACATTGCTAAGGAAAAAAAGGGACTGGATCAGATCTTCTTTTTGATTCAGTCCTCCATCCTGAGCTGCACAAGGAGACAGTGAAGAAAAAACCTGCATCAGAACAAGGACCAGGAAGGAAAACTTTCATCAGAATCTGGACTAGGAAGGAAAAGTTAAGGTTACTTGTGAAACCCAATTCTCTGGGTTGCACGTGTCTCACTATGAGGAGCGAGTCTGTCACTATGGGGAGAGTGTCTCTCGCTATGGGGGAGCGAGTCTCTCACTATGGGGAGAGTGTCTCTGGCTATGGGGGAGCGAGTCTCTCACTATGGGGAGAGTGTCTCTGGCTATGGGGGAGCAAGTCTCTCACTATGGGGAGAGTGTCTCTGGCTATGGGGAGCGAGTCTCTCACTATGGGGAGTGTCTCTCACTATAGGGAGAGTGTCTCTCAGCAAGTTTCACACTATGGGAGCGAGTCTCGCACTGACTCCCGGATTGCCAGACATGACTGTAAAGAAGACAACTGCTCCCTGTGGCACTTTAGAGAGGGTCCACATCCTGAGAACCCACCTCCAGGATCGAATGAGCCAGGGTTGTTGTGTCATCTAATTTATAAAACCTAGAAAACGTGTGGGTGAAGCCCAACATGCTGCTGCGCACACTTCCTAGATATAAACTCCCTTACATAAGGCCCAATAAGTTGCCAGGGCCCTTGTGGAATGTGCACGGAGCCCAGTGGGTGGCTGCAGACCCCTGCTAGTATACCAGGGTGATGGCTCCCACAATCCAGTGGGAAAGACTCTGCTTGGACACAGGCTTCCCCACATGTGGTTTGGCCCAAGACACAAGCAACTTGTCACTCTTTCTAAAATTCTTATTCTTGTCCAAATAAATTTTAAGTGCATGGACTGGACACAAAGTGTGTGAAAGCCTGTGCTCCTCAGGTGCAAATGGCAGGCAGCAGAAGACAGCTAGCTCTACTCACTCTCACTCTAAGTGAGCATTAACCTGTAACGTTTGGGATAAAAGCCGGGTTAGGCCATAAACTGACCTTAGTATTATCTGGACCAAACCAAATACACGCATTGTTTACAGACAGTACATGGATCTCACCAACTCGCTTAGCTGAAGCGAGAGGAAGTAGTAGGGATGTCTTTATGGACAACAACTTCAGCTCCACCTGTTCTAGTGGTTCAAAACAGGAACCAGAGTGCTTTCAGAAGACTGGGAAGGTCATGACGGGGCCAGCGGCCTGGAGTTGGGAAATCTACGGTGTACACCTTTCATGAAATGACATACCAAAGGGAGCTGGCCTACCAACTGTCTAAGCCAGGGGTGCCCAAGTCTGGTCCTCGAGATCTACCATCCTGCAACGTTTAGATGTAACCCTTCTCCAACACACCTGAATCAAATGACTGGCTCGTTACCAGGCCTCTGCAGAGCTGAATGACATGCAGAAGTCA
Source organism: Melanotaenia boesemani (assembly GCF_017639745.1). Classification (NCBI taxonomy): domain Eukaryota; kingdom Metazoa; phylum Chordata; class Actinopteri; order Atheriniformes; family Melanotaeniidae; genus Melanotaenia; species Melanotaenia boesemani. The sequence continues at coordinate 3,031,350 of NC_055697.1, forward strand.
TCTGATTCAAGTGTGTTGGAGAAGGGTAGCATCTAAAAGTTGCAGGATGGTAGATCTCGAGGACTGAACTTGGGCACCCCTGGTCTAAGCCAATATGACAGGCTGAAAAACCGCCAGATACACCTTAATGGTTGAGAGAGCTTTGCGTTTGTCAATGAGGTCCTGCATGACAGAAAGAACCACTGCTGCTGAGCACTGAAAAGGTACTGCCTGAGATTCTGTGCACCAGTTTTCAATCACACTCCATTTGTGTCCATATAATGCCCTAGTAGGTGATGCCCTAACTCGCTGAACAGTGCCAATAGCACCATGAGGAAGCCCTGCTGCATTCAGGTTGAACCACTCGTGGACCAAGCCCACAGAGCTAGCCTCTCTGGATGTGGGTGTTAAATCTCCCCTCCTGCTTGAGACTGCAAGTCTCTGTGTAGAAGTAATGCCCACGCTGGCCTAGACAGGAGCAGAAAGATCTCCGCCAGCCAGTGCTTCCCTGGGCACCGTGGGGTGATCAGAATCCAGGAAGGACGGCCATCTTCCTGGACCGGTTGTGGGTGGAGAGGACAGGAAAGAGGGTGAACCAGCAGCAGAACTCTAATCTAGAGATTCCTGCTGAGAAAGAAGAGAAACACAAATGAACAACAACAACAACGTCAGATGTTTCTACATGGAGAGTGAAGAGAGCAGAGAGGAGCCCAGTGCATCGTGGGACTTCCTCCAGCAGAGAGGAGACCAGTGCATCGTGGGACGTCCTCCAGCAGAGGAGACCAGTGCATCGTGGGACGTCCTCCAGCAGAGGAGACCAGTGCATCGTGGGACGTTCCCCAGCCGCCTCGGCCAGCAGGATGGATCAGGGTTGCTGTTGCAGTATAATAATAATTGAAATGATGCTGCCATACTTCACCTTTGGTTTCCTTTTTCCAGGTGATAGTAGACCACTTTGAAGACAACAGCTGTCCTGTCACGGAGCGGCTCAAAGTCTTCTACTGCTGCCAGGTCCCGCCCAGATGGGCTGTACAGGTACCACACACTTAATCTCACAAAGCACATTTAAATTTTTAATGCTGTGATGATGTAATTAGCACTGACCGGGAAACCCCATCAAAGAGATGCTAACGGACCACACCTCAGTGTAAATACAAATACAAAATACAAAACAATATACACCCAACAAAATAATCTCCCTAAAAGAAATGAAAAATACATCCTTAATCCCTAACAGTAATTGCAAAAAAAATCACAAAACAGTACATCAAAACAGTACGCATTTAACCCGTTGGAGATGACGAGGTTTTAACACCCACACTTTTCCTGAATCTTTTTTTTTTTTTAACGTCATTGTTCTGGTCGTCTCTGTGTCTGCTCAGCATGGCAGCCTCCTCCTCCTCCTCCTCCTCCCTCTCCTGTGGTGAATCATGACAGCTGTCGGTGATCAGCTGATCGTGTTTCTCAGTAAGGTGTAAAATCTACTAGTCATCAGACAACCATGGACACATCTAAATAGATCTGGTTCAGATATCTATCTATGTGCCTACGTCTTCTACCAGGAATCTTGGTGTCATGGTAGACAACTAGCTGACCTTTAAGGACCATGTTGCCTCGGATGCTCAGTCTTGTCAATTTGTTCTCTACAACATCAGGAGAATTAGACAGAACACATGGCGCAGCTCCTGGTCCAGGCTCTGGTCATTTCACACATTGACTATTCAACTCCTTACTGGCAGAAACCCAAAAGGCTCCGGTCTACCTCCACTCCTTAGTCCAGAGCTACACCCCCTCTCCACAGTTACGCTCTGCCAGTGAAAAACGCCTGGTGCTCCCAGCACAAGGTGGCACCACATCAGTAGCTAGACTCTTCTCCTCTGTTGTTCCCCAGTTGTGGAACGATCTACCAAACTCCGTCCGATCTGCACAGAGTCCTTAACTTAACTCTTCTAGTCGTCGGAATGAGATAGGAAGATTTGTCCAGCTCTTTGGCTCAACTCAGCACTGAATAAGCTACATGCACTTACGCCCAAGATGATGCTGTGGGATGAAATCATGATCTCATAATTAAACAAAGGACTATTATAGAGAAAGAGAGAGAAAAAAAGCCTCTACATGACAGCACCTGAGTCCACCTGGACTCACAGCAGTCTGGCTACCACTTAATGATGACATCCCTCCTGGCTGATTTCTGCTGGTGTTCTTCCTCTCAGATGTAAGTCACTTTGGAGAAAACATCTGCTAAATGACTGTAGACTAGAATAGAATAGAATAGAATATCTAGTGAGAGTGAAACAGCAAAGGAAGCAAGGAGATGTCTTCTCTAGATCATTGTTGCTGTGCAGATGTTGGAGACACAGGTCTGATCATTTAGGTGATATGACGTGGTGACAGAAACTGTGAACATGGTCTGATACAAACCAGACCGGGATCCTTCACTAACACAGCGGCTGACAGGTGGTAGAAAGGATTTATATTTCAGCTGTTCAGGGGCAGGTCTAGAACAGTGTTGTTTTCCTCAACAATGATGAATTTATTTAGTTGACAAACCTTTTTTTTCATGACGATAACGAGATGGTGACGAGCTAAAAATGGTTCTGATGATGAAAACATGACAAGACGTTTGTGAGATTTCTTTGATGAGACAAAGGGCTGATTGTCCAACATTAAAAACACGACATTTCTGCCTATTTTGAGCACAATCTGTCAGTCAGCAATGCTTCTGCACCTTGGCCACGCCCACCACCAGACGTGCAGCGTCACACAGACAAGCAGTTCATTCATTCATAGATGAATCATGACGGCAGCATCTACGAAGGGGTTCGGTGGAAGCGATGAAACGTATATATATGTTGCTCTTTGCTTTTTTAGAGTAACTGATTCCACAGTTAGAACTGCAAAGCATCACCCTAGGTAGATCAGAAAGTATCTGCTGTTGGTTGGAAACCTTCTAAGTCTAAAACATTCCTTTTAATTTGTATTTATTGATGAAAATAACCAAACAACAAGCTCACAATGTGTTGCTATATGTTGAACTTATAGATCTGCTATTTTCTTGTGACATGTTTGTATGATGAATTGGGCATCATTTCATGACAAAGGTGAAATATAGAAATAAAAGTTTCTGTCCAACAGCAGTTAAGTAACACGGCAGCATTTCATCCCTGTTGATGGGAAAGTCTCGGCTAAAGCTTTCAGTCTGGTAAAGGATCTGGTTATTATGTAAAAGCATTAAGGTTAACTTGTTTTATCAATTACTTGTTATAACCTGTCAACCTTGATTCCACTTCCTAATGCGTGTTATTGACCTAAATTAATTTCTTAAAAGACTAATACTTCTTTTATTTGTCTAAAACCTTTTTGAGTTTTCGTCTAAAACGAATGACTAAAACTAAGACTAAAACTGAGATGCTGCCAAAAACAACACTGGTCTAGAAAAGGTTAGATGGGGGCCAGGTAGGAGCACTGACCAGATAAAGGGGGCACAAATGAGATTTATTTTTTAAGATCTTGATTTTATGTATTACTGAACTGATTATTACAAATAAAATTGTCTTCTGATGTAAAAATCCAAAGAAAAACCCAAGTGAGCTTCTGTTGATATAATGTCTTTGCATTAATGCGATAATTTTGACAGTCCTAATGTTTTAGGCTTGGTTTCCGTGATGAACAGTAATAATCACATATTTTATTATTTGTCTACAAAATGAAACCCTGACATCACAGAATGCATCAGTATATTCTATAATAGCCATTAGATTAAAGTTAAATTGACTTAATGGGACATTTTTGTCCTAAATAATGAGAAGAACAGTGACATCAAGTAATCAAACTGCCATTTAAATGTTTGGTAGTTATGTGCAGAGCTGAAGTTTTTCAAAGAATTTATGCCAAAAAAGAAAAAATCTAAATGTGCAAAGTTTTCTAACAGTTCTTTGGAACTGAAGTTGTGCTTCGGGCCCTTGGTGGCAAGCAGTTGCCTCCAGATGACCAGCAGTGGCCCCTGGATGACCAGCAGTGGCCCCTAGGTGGCTAGCAACAGCCCCCGGGTGGCTAGCACTGGCACCTGGATGGCTGGTAACGGTGTCCAGGTGGCTAGCGGTGGCATCCAGGTGACTAGCAGCAGCCCCAGTGGCTAGTAGCGGCCCTGGAGGGAAACTGGTCTCAGTCACAGAGTTTTATTTTTTGTTTCCACCATAATCCACAAACAGCAAGACAAGTCTGAAATAAGCAAAAAACCTGGGATATAAAGTTTAACGGCCTCAGAGGGACTGAAGGAAAAGCACTAATGACATTTTGTGACATATTTGCTGAAGCACAAAGTAGCAGAAGATCTATGAGGATGAACCTTACGCTGGCCTGAAAAGGGAGGAGAGAAAAAAGGAAAAGAGAAGTAAGTAGAATAAGCAGTCACATAAAGATTTAGATATGTCCAGGAGATTAAAGGAGGAAGCGTGTTGGAGAGAGGGAGCGATCGGTCGGGGAGGAGGCATCACCCAGGCACCATGTAATAACTGATAACAGCAATAAAGCTGGAATTGAAGAGTGTGTATAGTTGCCTGGGGACTTGAAGGAGGATTGCAGACATGCTCTTTCTCTCGCTGGAGGAGGTGGATGTGTAACAAAGCACTGAAGGCGGGGGGGTGACGGTGTGTTCAATATTGTTTTTATAGAAAATATTTCATCTTTATACCTTTGGGGCGAGGCCATTTTTATGCTTTACATGCTGTTGGTTTTGCACATTTCAGGCCAAACATCATATCCTATGCAGTCAGTCTGTTTTCTACCTGTTCCAGCTGGTTTCCTTCCTTTCAACTGTTTGAGAAATGAAGGTGGTGAACGTGCGGTTTCCTCGGTCAGCACGCTGACAGCTGTGTTCTCATCCTCTGCAGAAACAGCTGGCCAGCCTCCTGATAGACCTCGGCTGCTTCAGTTCAGCTCTGCTCCTTTATGAAAAGCTGGAGCTCTGGGAGGACGTGGTCATCTGTTACGAGAGGCTCGGCCAACATGGAAAGGTATGTGGATGCAGAAATACAGTTTCCACAAAAAATCTAAATCTAAGACATTAACATGTAGGTCCGGTACCGGCACCAGGACTCTGTAACAGGTCCGACAGTTGATCACTGTGGGCCGGCCCCATTTATCAAGGGAAGTTTGACTTTATAAGAAGCCGAGTTATAGATTAATATTTCAATATTTGACTCGTATCAAAGCAGATTAAGTATAGAATATTATTAAAGTATTTTCTTCTTCTATGAAAAACAAAACTTTTATTAATGAATATCAAAATCAGTCGGGTGATCTCAACCAATAATCAGACTTTAGAATCAATAGACTGAGACTGAGATCAGTTAATCAAAGAACCTGATCAGTGATATTATTAGAGATACGTTCAGCACCATAGATCATCTTTCACACAACACAGACGCTGTGCCCTGCAGACTTCAGGCTTAATAGCAGACTTGTGCAGAGCTTGTTAGAGATCCACTGAATTTGAATCAGGTGTGTTGCAGAAGGGAAACATCTAAAACCTGCAGGATGGTAGATCTCAAGGACCAGAGCTGAGACCACTGATCTAATATCTGCAGGATAGTGGGCCTGGAGGACCAGGGTTGGGAATCACTGCTTATAAGTTCAATGGCTAGAAACTAGGGCTGGGCGATTAATCGATAAAATTGATAAATCGAATTTTCCATTTCTGGAGAATTGTTTTTATGAAAATTGGGATTTTTTTCCATAGTTAGTTAGCAGCAGACTTAGCCCTCCCTCCACACCAGAACGGTGTTTGTCTGACAGATTTTCAGTGAAGTGACCCTTCACTCACGCCTGGGATTTAGCTGTGCGTATAACTGCAGTGGGAAATGCTGCTCTCTACGAGATGCAGAAGTCAACTTAACCCACAAACCCTAGTTAAGAGACAACCTTCATCAGGGGAATTATTCCTGCAGTGGATCCTGTACGATAAGGATCCAGATGGAAAGAGATCACGGATGCATTGTGTCGCATATTTCTATGTAAGATATGAAGTCTTTTATATGGTGGAAAAGTTACGACATTATGTGCTTTATTTTTGCTGGGATTCATCTATATAAACAAATAAATGTTTTTAATAAGTTTGTTTTTGTTTTGTAAAAGAAAAGAAAAAAAATCTATTAAAATCAGAAATAGGATTTGGGTTATAAAAAATCAGAGATTTTATTTTTAGGCCATATCGCCCAGCCCTACTAGAGCCTGCTAGAGCTCAACCAAACTGATTCTGGTTCATTCTGTCATAACACCCCTGTTACTACAGAGCCATCCACTTAGGTTAAATTCCACCAAAAATTAAGGAACCTAAAAGATTGGGCCAAAGGTTCGACTACTTACAGGAAAAGTGAAGAGAATGAGACTCGTACAAAGGTTTAAATTTGTGAAATTTCCAGGTTGTATATTTTTTACATATTATTTACATGTGGGTTACATTAAGCTAAACAGTCGAGCTAAGAATGAAAGGTTAGAGAATTTCTAGGCCAGAAATCTGGATAATGAAGCAGTGAAGGTGTATGGATGGAAGTTATTGTATATATTGTGATTGTCATTTTTGTCCAGGCCTGTTTCATGAGTTTATTTTTAAAAATAATTCTGCTGAAGCATGGTTGAAAAGCAATATCTGACCTTCACTGGTTAAATTTCATAGAATTTTTATTTATTATTACTTTTGTCAGATTCAAGTTATTTCTGTGACCATTGTGAGTTTTTCTTTCATTAACTGAAGGGTATTATATCTGTATTTAAAAACATTAGTTCTTTAGCATGTTTAGCCATGTATTAAGAGCCATTGTGGAAGATCCAGAGGGCCACTTGCTGCTCCGGAGCCGCAAGTTGAACACCCCTGATTTAGTGTTTGTAAACCAGAATTCACTGCATTTTCTTCATAAAGGAGTAGGCCTTCTTTTAGAGGAAAAGAACATTTTTCGTGTAACAATGCAATTGATCATGATAAAAAAAAATTTCATTGTTGCCCAACATTATATATATATATATATAGTTGGCCCCAGGCTAAATGCATTTGAAGGCCCCTGCCATAGGCGGAGGAGGAGGGATATATGCAGCTGTGGTTGCTATAGTTACTATCTTTCTAGGTCTCGTCTCATTGCTGGAATCATCCAAGCTGCTGGAAATGGTTGATTCTTACAGCGTGACATCGGTCAAACTTCCCACCTATCAAAGAGCTTAAATTGCTGCTATTGTCCAGTCAGGAGCAGCAAGATCAACCGCTGTGAAACACATTGTTTCAGTAAATAAACCAGCTATGACCACTGCAGCAGCTACAACTAAGGAAATCGGCCAATCACAGCCTCCGCTTGGATTTATGGAAGATCATGTTGAAATCCAAATATGATGAAAACCGTCCATCAATCCATCGCTTATGCCACTTATCCAGCCACATTTGCCAGCTCATCCGGGGGGATCCCAAGGTGTTCCCAGGCCAGCTGAGAAATGTCCCTTCAGCGTGTCCTAGGTCTTCCCCGGGGCCTCCTCCCAGTGGGATGTGCCCGAAACACCTCACCAGGGAGGCGTCCAGGAGGCATCCTGACCAGATGCCCGAGCCACCTCATCTGGCTCCTCTCAGTGTGGAGGAGCAACGACTCTACTCTGAGCCCTTCCCGGATCACCAAGCTTCTCACCCTATCTCTAAGGGAGAGCCCGGATACCCTGCGGAAAAAACTCATTTTGGCCGCTTGTATTTGCGATCTGGTTCTTTCGGTCACTACCCACAGCTCGTGTCCGTAGGTGAGGGTAGGAACGTAGATCGACCAGTAAATCCAGAGATTTGCCTTTTGGCTCAGCTCCCTCTTCACCACGACTGACCGATGCAGAGTCCGCATCACTGCAGACGGCGCACTGATCCGCCTGTCGATCTCCCGCTCCACCCTTCCCTCACTTGTGAGTAAGACCCCGAGATAACTCCTCCACTTGGGGCAGGACCTCATTGTTGACCTGGAGAAGGGCCTCCACCCTTTTCTGGCTGAGGACCATGGTCTTGGATTTAGCTGTGCTGATTCTCGTCCCAGCCACTTCACACTCGGCTGCTAATCGCTCCAGTGAGAACCGAAGATCACGGCCAGATGAAGCTAACAGAACCACATCATCTGCAAAGAACAGAGACCCAATCCTGAGGCCACCAAACCAGATCCCCTCAACAACTTGCCTAGAAATTCTGTCCATAAACGTTATGAACAGAATCTGTGACAAAGGGCAGCCTTGGCGGAGTCCAACCCTCACTGGAAACAATTTTGATTTACTGCCGGCAATGTGGACCAAGCTCTGACACCGGTCATACAGGGACCGGACAACTCGTACAAGGGGGATAATGCTGAAATTCACTCTGTTTGTTTTGGAAAACCATAGGTTATAATAGAACCTGACAACTTAACCATCAGCTTTCAGGACCAAATCTCCAAGCTGCTTATGTTTTCTGCCGCAGAATAAAGTCCGCCCACTTTGGTTCTGGTTAAACTGGTGTCAACGTAGCCCAGTTCTCCAGAAAACACCAAAGGTTCTCAGTCGAAGGTGATACTAGATCCATGTCTGTGTGAAAGCACTCCTCTTCTTCTTTTTCTTTATTGCCAGTAGTTTGCATCTTTAGCCCATTTATGCTTGAAGCAGAAGACAGATGTGCAGACTAACACTTTTGTCCGTTTCCTGTGTCGTTTATGCATGTAATTTAGTTACTTTTCAGGGACCTTGCACATCTGTCGCTTGATACAGCAAACAGAGCAATACCACCGGAAACTGTGGGGGCAGTGTTGAGCAGGATAGCTGACATACAAGAGGAAGATAAGGACAACTGTAGAGGTGGCAGGAGCTTTTATAGCGGTGCCTTATCGCCACCAACCACTGTCTCACATTAGAACGCAGAAGTGAACTCTGAACTCAGGACTGACCTCTGGTGGAGCAACTGACTTCATAACCATGGCAATGTAAGACACATGGAAGTAAGAGGGCTGCAACGTAGGACACGCTTGAAACGAATGTCCCTATTTATGTACGTGAGGAGCATAAATGGGCCTTTAGTTGGCCCATCCGACCAGCGTTGAGAAGGGAGAGAAACAGTTCACAGAATTTTCTGTTTTCTCTTAACAAGAATTCCACAATGAAAGCTGCTTGTTCTATTTTTTTACATTTTCTTTTATGCTTGAAAAAATAAATTTAAACAAGTTTTTCCAAAATTCGTGATGGAAATTGAAGAAGCTTAGAAAATAAGTGGAATAAGGATGAGCAATAGCAATCTGTAGGCCCTAATGTTGTTAGCATTAGCACCCAGAACTGGGTAGTAGTTGCACAAAAGATAAGATCTCAAAACCTGTCACAATGCAAATGGAAGCTGTAAATGAAACCACAGAACGGCATCTGTGATGTTGAACTTAGATCCAAGTTTTACACTGTTCCAGAGCAGTGTGCATGTTAAGCTGCTGCTTCGTGCAACATCACCAGTCACACTAACCTGGGTCTGCTCTTACAAAGCAGCATGTCTGCCTGAACAAATGCAAGACTTTACCCAAACACTATGTGCCAACACACACACAGACAAACACAGATCTTTGCCCTCTGGGAGCTTTTGCTGTTTTCTCACTGTTCAAGCTGAGGGACCGTTTAATACCAGCACTTCTTTGTCCAGACAAGGCCATTTTTCACAGCTGCTGCGCTACTTTCAACATGCACACACAGAAATGCTGGGCAAGCAATTCACAGAGGAGCTGATCTGCTGTTTGATGTGGATGAAGCAGATACTGAGGTTACATCACCCCCTCCAGCCCCTCTATCTTGTCCTGGTCTGTAGATGCATAAAATTCCTCATGCACACACAAACACACACTTCACTTTATTTGGAAAGCATTATTAGTCCATCTGGACCAGTCGACCTCCAGAGGGGGTCATCAGAATCAATACCAATGCAGTGCTCTCTCACAGAAGACACTCATTCTGCTCACTCACCAGCTGATTGATAAAATATATAAAAGTTTCACTGCCTCCATATCTGGAGGGAGGTAGGTAGGGTTTTTTAGTTTTTCTTCATGTCTATTTTTTGCTTTATATAATGGCTTTTAGATAACATGAAAACAGACATCACAGTTTATGCTTTCTGTTGCAGTTTGTGTCACAGCGGATGTATAGAAGAGGTTTGGTTTCTCAGGGTTTGTGGATCTGAAAGTCACTTATTAGATCAAGTCCAGAACGAATGTGTGACAGTATCTCCAGGTCCTTCAATTAGATGAATATTAACTGTTTCATGAGGCTGGACATTGAGCATGGTCAGGTTTTGATCTTACACCAGCCACCCTAACAAATAGGTGTCATGAGTCTTATAAGCCCATTACATCCTTCGCAAGAAGCAAGAACTTTCTTCTTGTTCTCGAGGCCACGAGGACAAAGTATGTAATTTTGTTCTTCTGGCTGGGGACATCTTCCGGTTTGTTCTTGACGCATCAGCCGAGCAGAACTTTCTTCTCGTGGACAAAGCTTTGTGCGGAGAAAGAACTAACCAGACCAAAATAAACTTTTTTTCTAGTTCTTGCAGCCTCAAAAACAAGAACAAAGTTCTTGCTTCTTGTGGAATATGTTACAAGCCTTACATCTCATGTAAAGCTCGGTATATGTACATTTCTCCATCTGTGCAGGTACTTCCTCTGCCCTCCCTCTGCTTTCGTCTCTGTGTCACTTAGGAGCCATTTAAGTCAGAAACAAGCTTAAATCCAGCTCTGAAGTTTTCCAGGCAAGCCATATTAATCCTTTATCTGTTAAAGCCAGTCTTCATCTTAAATCAGGGATATTCTGGATTTGCCAGTGATTATACCATTTTCCAGAATTGTTTGATTGGATCACCATGTTCTGTTGGAGTCACTTTTCCATGCAGGTGTTGATCTGTTCAGACCCCCAGCTGACCTGACTTTCCTTTCCAACAAACTACTGGAGGAGTCCAGTTCAGTAGCAGCTAGTCTAGTTCACAAATCCAAATGTTTGTGTTGGAATTTAAAAAGGTGCCAGGTTAGAGAAAGGGTGTTAGCTTAGCATGTGGGAGCAGCATAACTAGTCTAAAACTACCCATATTAGTTTAACAACATTCACATACAAAGTCGAGGAAAAATCAATGCAGATCATTGACAGTAAACTGCTCATGGTTAGCTGTGCGTAGCTAATGCTGGTGCCGATGCTAACTGCTAAAGCACAGTAGCTGGGTCCCTAATTCTGGGTCTACTCACTTCAAAGTGCAGGTTCGTTGGCTACATATGTCACAGTGGTGCCAAGCACTGATGTTATTGATGTGATTTACATGACAGCAGGTCATAGATGCTCTCTGTGCTGGTCTGAGTTAGTGTCTGAGCAACGGTCAAACTAAAGGAATTAACCCACACTTACTTTACCTGATCGCTACCAGCAGGTGATGACCAGAAAGTTAGTGATCAACACTGTAGATGGAAATGCTACAAACATAACAACGAGGCTAAAAACACCCAGCTGATTAGGCACATGAAACAATAGATGTACATGGAGTGTCTAGAAATACACCGAACTATAGTCTAACAATGCATAAAAGTGTTATCAGATAGCATCATTAGCTTATCTATTTCTTGGCAGCGGACGTTTTTCACCTCTGTTGGCATCATGGTATGTTTACCACATGTACACCTGTTAACAGGGACATGTACAGATATATAAGGCAAGTGAAGGACAGTAAACAACGTTATATCGGACTATACCTGGTAAGACGAGTGTTTACCAAACAGATATGTCCTGCTGCATTCCTTGCTGCTGGTTGCTGTGTCGCTCCGAGTTGCCGAGTTACTGCAGGTTGCTGAGTCACTGCTGGTTGCTGTGTCGCTCCGAGTTGCCGTGTTACTGCTGGTTGCCGAGTCACTGCAGGTTGCTGAGTTGTTCGCTCTCGTTTTTGGGGTCTGATTAAAATCCACAAAGTAACCACTGTAATTTGATAAACAACCAACAATAACAATTAAAAACGTACGAACATAAAAAAAAACATCACACCAAACATCCACAAACCCTCTCTCATCCACAGCCTCTTATGCTCACACACATCCCAAAACTAGATTACATATAGTCAAGTTTGTCTTCGCTACACCATACCCAAAACGAAATTCCAGTGGCCATTGTCCTCTCTGTACAATTTAGTTAAATGAACAAAGCAAAAATTATGATGAATCATTTGATTTTCTTCAGGATTTCATCTCAGTGAATTTCCAGTATTCATATGCAGTTATTTCAGTTCAATATCTCAAATTCGACCCTCATGACAGCTGAGTTTGTTTACCTTACAATTCATAACCCGGGTTCAATCACAGTCTGCTGCTTGGCAATGATCCGTGAATCTTTTAGATCCTTCTTTAAATGTTAGGATGAGTGTTGCCGGCTGGATGATCCCATTTTTCACCCCGGCTTTCCACAGCTTCGGGAGCTTGCCCTCTTTTTTGCCATAGTCTCCGTCAAGTTGCCTGTAATATGCAGTCTCATCCCACCAGCCTCATAGGGTTGTTCTTTCCTCGAAATCTCCATGATCTCCTCCTTCGTATTGTATCGTGATCCCAAAATCATGGCCCTGTCTCCAGATCTCCCCACAGGTCCAAGTCTGTGCAACGTCAACTTCAGGCTCAAGTGCAAGTTTATCTATAAACATGTCCCTCAACATAGAGGCCATGCACTTAGAAGTTCTGCCCATTTTAAAGTCACCAACTTAGCATCTCCACTGTGGCTGAATCCATCTACTTTAACCACACTTTATCGTTATTTGGCATGCCTCTCTCAGCGTGTGAAGCTCCCACCTTTGGAAATGTTTGAGTATTGTAGGGATTTCTGAGTCGTATTGCAGCTTAAAATTGACACATTGTTCCATATTCTTTGTAGGTTATCCATATTCTATATTCTAGAGCTGCATAGTGTTGGACTTTTTATTGGCGCTCCCGAGCGCACACGGTGAGCTCTCCATCCTCCCCTGGTCTGATTTCTCTAATGCGCCCCCCAGTGGAATCCTGCGGTAACAACTGTACTACACTAGCAAGTATGATCATGTTTACCCTCATGATGGAGCCTATTGGCTACACGAACATAAGGTTAAACAGCAAGTATATTTTGACCTTAAAAACAACACACATAAAATATGCTGCAGATGTGATGTGAATGTTGGAACTGATCCTTGACCCGACTGTCGGGGCCCTCAGTGGAACCCAAGCAGTCTGCCAGGTTTCTTTTATTCAATTACAGCATGCTTTGTCTCCAATCTGATTACTCAGGGTGCTTTTTGGCTGATATTAAAGGTCTGCTTCTCTCCTCTTGTCCTAAACTATGTGTTGTAGTAGTTCCAACCAATAGTCCATGTTATGTCCTCACTGGGGTCCAAAATAATGATGTAATTCATTTGTCTGGAGTGGTTTGGTCTGTTTCCAACACTGCTTCTCTCTCTCTCTACACTCACGGCTCGCCTCTTGTTTGACTCACAGGGACATTGTAGAACACAGTAATGCTTTGCTGCATATAAATAATGTTTAGGACTGCTCTGCTGAGCAGAACTCATTACTTCTCTCTGTTTTGGGTCAAGATTTAGGTTGCACAATGACTCCTGTGACTATGCAGTGGCTGTTTTTAGCTCCATTCTTTCCATCACTTCGATTGTTTTAGTCATCTAAACCACTGGATCTGTTTTCAGTGTAGGTTATTCTTGATGTGAAGTTCCCATAAGAAACACCTGCACTTTGCTTTTTGTGTCCACATACACTCATCGTCCTCTTCATCAGGACCACCTTCTAGTACCGGGTCGTCCTCTTCATCGGGTCCACCTTCTAGTACCAGGTCGTCCTCTTCATCGGGTCCACCTTCCAGTACCAGGTCGTCCTCTTCATCGGGTCCACCTTCTAGTACCAGGTCGTCCTCTTCATCAGGACCACCTTCTAGTACCAGATCTTCCTCTTCATCAGGACCACCTTCTAGTACCGGATCTTCCTCTTCATCAGGACCACCTTCTAGTACCGGATCTTCCTCTTCATCAGGACCACCTTCTAGTACCGGGTCGTCCTCTTCATCAGGTCCACCTTCTAGTACCAGGTCGTCCTCTTCATCGGGTCCACCTTCCAGTACCAGGTCGTCCTCTTCATCAGGACCACCTTCTAGTACCAGATCTTCCTCTTCATCAGGACCACCTTCTAGTACCGGATCTTCCTCTTCATCAGGACCACCTTCTAGTACCGGATCTTCCTCTTCATCAGGACCACCTTCTAGTATCGGGTCGCCCTTTTCATCAGGACCACCTTCTAGTACCGGATCTTCCTCTTCATCAGGACCACCTTCTAGTATCGGATCTTCCTCTTCATCAGGACCACCTTCTAGTACCGGGTCGTCCTCTTCATCAGGTCCACCTTCTAGTACCGGGTCGTCCTCTTCATCAGGACCACCTTCTAGTACCGGGTCGTCCTCTTCATCAGGTCCACCTTCTAGTACCGGGTCGGACCTTTTTAATCCTGGTGTGATAGATGAAGCAGGTGGTGGAAACCTTCCTCAGAGGTTTTCTCCATATTGACATGACAGCATCACACAGTTGCTGCAGGTTTGTCGGCTGCATCCATGATGAGAATCTCCCGTTCCACCACATCCCAAAGCTGCTCTGTTGCAGTCATTAAAACCATAATACATAAAACAATCAAATTAAAGCCACAGTAATTCAGGCAAAAGAAGCCCCAACTAAGTACTGAGTGCTGTACATGCTCAATACCTTTCATGTTCATACATTTCAGTTAGCCAACTTTTTTAGAAATCCTTTTTTTGTATTGTTCGTTTCCTTGGCGCAGATCCTGACCTGCACCACCAGCCTGCCTGGTTCTGCAGCTTGTAGCCTCGGGAGGGAAATGAAGGTTTAAAGCCTGTAGAAATGGCTGACTTTCAACAGGACACTACCGGAACTTCAGCACGTTGCTCTGTTAGCTGAAAAACCCTGATGACTGTTTTCTGCTTGGTGTGGATCAGTAAGTGAGAGGCTGTTCCAGCTGCAGACCTGCACAACTAACAGGTGGAAGGTTCTGGTAAAGCTGGCCGTGATGCTTAGAGAACGTTGCCTGGGTTGTTGAGATGAAAACTCGATGTTCTGTTAACGTCCGCTGAAGGTTTCAGCTAAAACAGACAGAACCTTCCTTGAACCACCGTTCTTCCTTCTTCCTGTCCCGGTCCACCACAGCCGCTGCTCCCAGAGAAAGACACGGTCCTCTCGGATTGTAGAGCATATCCAGCCTTTCTTTAATTCTGTCATCATACAGGTTTCCCTCACTTGTAAGGACAAATATACAGGAAAAATAAATAAATTCAACCACTTGGCGGTTATTTTACTTGATTATTCAATACTGCTCTCATTGTCAGGTACCAGCAGGTCAGGACGGGACCGACTGCCCGAATGAAGTGACTCTTTTCCGGCTGCATCTCTCAGCTCTTTCCTGGTCAGTTTGGAGCATCGTCTTCCCAGTTTTGTCCCGTTTATTTCAGCTCTACATCACTCAGCAGCGATCCGTTAGCTTGCTTGCATACTTGCTTCATACAGTTCAGTTAAATAAATAAAAATAAATTTTTTCACAAAATGCGACAAGACGCACAAATCACCAACTAAATAAATAAATAAACTGAACTGAAAATGATAGAAAAGTAAATAAAAACGATTATAAACACAAAGTTTAAACAGTTACATATATAACTGTATAATTGTGTATATATATATATATTTATATATATATATATGTATATATATATATATATATACACACACACACACATGTATACATTTTTGTCATGTTTAATGGGTTTCTTAATGAAAAACCATTTTTTAAATGTTTGACTCATCAGTTTGTTTATTGAGTCATTTTTTAAATTTCTGTATTTATTTTTAATTTTGGGAGTTTTGGTCCTCCATACCTGTGCATGTGTTAAAAAAATGTATGACTGGAAAAGGGCTGTAGAAGTACAGTCCCTTTACCTTTTATGTGGCCACTGTTCCAGCCATGCCAGCAGGAACATGGCAGCGTGTGGATGCGAATGCAGTGCATCCTGTTCAGGTAAATTTTGTTATTTCTGAGACAGCAAAGCTCCCTCAGATCGCTGACAGAGCTCCACTCGTGAACCTTGTGCCACTTCCAGTGGACGGACTGATGCTGTTCATATTCAGGAATTTGCCTGCTCATTATTCCCCCCTCACACCGCTCCACGGCGCTCTGCAGAGCAAGTGGTGGCAAGTTGAAGTGCAACGAGTCCAAATATTCTCCAGCACCTGAAACACGACCCTCAGTGTTTGTTTCCCAGTTTTTCTGTCAAGCTTTGTGTTCCACACATTCTTCATCACTCCCGTGTTTGTTAAACATTTCCAACAAGCTTTCTGCTGTCTGCTCAGGCTGAGGAGATCGTGCGCAGGGAGCTGGAGAAGAAGGAGACTCCCACTCTGTACTGTTTACTGGGAGACATCTTGAGGGAGCCTCAGTACTACGACCGGGCGTGGGAGCTGTCGGGCCGCCGCAGCGCCAGGGCCATGCGCTCCAAGGCGCTGCTGCACCTCCGTAACAAGGAGTTCCAGCAGTGTGTGGAGTGCTTCGAACAGTCGCTCCAGATCAACAGCTTACAGGTACAGAAGCAACAGTCAGTTTCGTGTCCTGCACCACATTTTCTACACTAATTTCACATCCATCCAAGAAACGGTTTCATTTTATTAAATCAATTCAGCTTTATTTATACAGCCCCAGTTCACAATAATCTCAGTTCTTCTCTGATTGATCCGGATTTCCAGGTTGGATTGATGACTGTGGATCATTGCACAGATGATTGTTACGCGCCTCCTGTCATCATGTCCATCTTGACTAGTTCTGTTGTCATTATTATTTCATTTTTGCCGTTCCAGCTTGTTAACCTTCTTTGGAACCTCTCTGACTCCTGGTAATTTTCCATGTGTGTGTTTGTGCAGCTTGGTGTGTGGTTTTCTCTTGGATGTGCCTACTTTGCCCTGGAGGGCTACGAGGGAGCTGCTAAGGCTTTCCAGAGGTGTGTGGGACTGGAGCCAGATGTAAGTACCTACACACTCCATCAACAGGACCATAACCACCAGAATGAGCTTTCCTTACTGAAGTCCTCAGCTAAGCTGGACCTGAATCTGATTCTAGACTGTTTGCTGAGAAGAGTCCATCTCTAGGATCTGTTTTTTCCTCTGCTCATTAATGTTCCTTCCTCCTCCCATCCCCCCATACGCCCGTCTTTCAGAACGCTGAAGCGTGGAACAACCTCTCTTCGGCTTACATCCGCCTCAAAATGAAGTGAGTTGGACTCCTGCTGTTACTGTTGTTCAGTTTTCTTCATTTACTTTTCCAATAAAAAACCTCCAGTCTATCACGACGGGGCATTTTTTTCTGCTCATGCCCAGACTGTTCGTCTATATTTCTGCTCCTTTTTCCTTTTTGGTGTATTTATGGACATTCTGCTCAGTGGGAATGAATTTATCCAGCCATCCATTAGAAGGTTGTTATTATAATCTGAAGTGATCAAACAGAACATACTAAATATCTTCTTCTGATATTTGAGAATATAAGTAAATGTTTCATGGATAGTGAGGTTAAGATGTTTATTGTTCTACCTTCACTTTTCTGTGCTATGTTGCAGTTCAGTCATGCTGTGGAACATTGATCCTGTTGGGTTTAGTTCAACATCCACGTACCGTCCACTTCATGAGGTCCACCTGTCCAGCTGCTTGTTACGGCTACCAATGCTGCACACACTGCTGTTCCTCAGACGTCGGGTAGCTGTGTGTGTGTGCTTGGACTTGTGCCGTACAAAAGCCTTACTGTGGAGCCCCATGACTCAGACTCACGTAGAAACGTTTTTTCAAGTTTAAAGGGGTCACGAAAGATAAAACTTTTAGGACATTTTAATATCTTTTACAGTTCTGACCCAATCACAGTTGAAGTTTTGTTAAATTCAGAAACGCGCGTGACGTCGGGCACTCGAAGTCTGGCGTTTGTTCGGTCGCGTCTTCTGCTCATGTTTGATACGACTTTTTGTTTTTCTGAAGAACGACTGTTCAAGAAATCAGCTGAGAGCTCTGACTTTGTGTCTGACTGACTCAGCAGAGAGAATGTGTCTGTCGTCATAGCAACACCAACTAGCATGCTCTGTTGTCGTAGCAACTCTACTGAACAAGTGCAGTTGTGTGTGTGTAACACTGGAATTACGCACACACCGTCCAGAAACAGTAACAAAGTGAGTCAGAGGAACAGAATGAATTTCATCGATTAACCAGTTTAAATTTATATAAAATTAATGTCATTTTCACCAATGATGACTCAGCATTTAACACGAGAAGTCCCACAGCTGGGAACATGTCTTAAGGCTGAATCCCCCGCCATCATCTCATCAACTCCCTGTTCTCGTGTAAACTAGCGCTTTAACCCTGCAGCAGGAGCAGAGACCGGATCTGCTCTGGCTGGACTTGTTTTAGATCCGTAGTAAATAGTGTAGGTCACCATGATATTCCTCCTGGAACGACACATCTGATTCTTTTATATTTTAAGGTTGAGGGGGAAATATGTCCCCTCTTGGTTGCCGTAAAGTGGAAGACCCGCGGAACGGGATGTCCCGTCTCCGTCTATTATTTAGTTATAACCTACTGAGTTAGGCGAACCCCACGAAGCTTGGTTACATTCTCTCTTCTCACCGCTGCCGTTGTGCGCTTAGCATGCACATGGTTGACATGGCAGAGAGGAAGACGGAGCTGCTGCATGCAGGCATGACTCCAGCAAATCATCTGCATCCATAAAATAAACAAGAAATCCAGAATCAAACTGTTTCACTTGTAAAATTATTTTCCCTGCAAACACATAAATGAACATTTTCTCTCCCTGATTCAGGTCAGACGGTGAGATAAAAACTAATCAGCTGACTGTATTTACCACAACAACCTAATAATCTGAGTTATGTCCCAACTTGAGTTTATACACATGATCACTTCCTGGTTTGTATATTTCCCTTTTGGCCTTAGACAGAGACGATAGAAAGGAGTAAAACTGGAACAGAACAGAACGTTGAGTGTTGGCTGGAAGAGGATGGGGGAGCAAATCACAAGCTTTTAAATTCCCAAGTAAAATCCATGGTTAGGATGGAAGGCGACCAGGTGAATGAGCATGAAATGTTGTTCACAACATTTTGCTCATGGTTTTATTTCCATGTTGTTCTGCTGTGACGGTGGAGCAGAGACTTCTCATCACAAACATGTACAATGGATGCTCGCATTTATTTTGGCGGTGGACGGAGAACTAGGTGGATCTAATGTTTACAAAATGAAGAGTTAGAACACAGATGTTCGGACTGTGTTGAGAACCGTCGGCTCGTTGGGTCCGAAAACCTGCCTGAGTACCTGATTTGAAAAACAGCAGGTCAGTAGGTGAGGTGATGAGGTGTGGTGGAGGGAGGGGGGACTGCAGGAGAAACTGAAAATCCTGAGACTCCTAGTGTTAACTACCGATGCATTAGCTGCGGTCCTCCCACATGCACACAAACACGCCAGTATGTCCGTGTGAAGTCCCGCTCTCACACACATTAGGACCTTTTCTGTCACCAAAGCTTACATTAAAAGGCAGTTAGATCTGACTGTAAGCCAGCAGCAGCTTCAGGCTGGTTATGGAGCGGAGGTGAACGTCTCCAGCTCTTCCTGTAGCTCGGAGCGCGAGGACCAGCTTCTGGCGAGCGCTTCCGGATTGGGGAGGGGCCTCTGTTCAAAATGAGTAGAGGTGGCTTGTCCTTTCCATGAACCAGCATACGCCAAAGTGGCATTAATGTATGAATACCCGTGCTAATTAAAATCTAACTTGATACTAAATTTTATAATCGATTACTATCTGATAATCAATTTTTTTTCAACACTATATTTCTGTAACATGGCTGCCACTGTCTGCTGACCGTGCAGATGCATTGGCACTAGGGCTCCTCGAGGATGGCAAAAATGATAATCATGATTATTTTTAATTTAAAATCTCGATTATTTAACACAGTTATTCATTATTCACATTAATAATGTGAATTTTTATCTAGAGAGAGAGAGAGAGCCAGTATGTCTGTGGTAATCCAGACTAGCTTCTTTCCACCACGTCCCAGTAGCTAGACCAGCAGCTATGCTCTGCCTGGTGTGATCTGGGAAAAATGAGTCTGGAGACGTTTCGTTTTCATGTTGAAATCTGCGTCATATACGGCTCTATGGTGCGGCTTGACCACAGCGGCTGTGGGAGGAGTCTGCAGCAGAGCGGTACAGGCTGTGGGAGGAGTCTACAGGCTGTGGGAGGAGTCTGCAGCAGAGCGGTACGGGCTGTGGGAGGAGTCTACAGGCTGTGGGAGGAGTCTGCGGCAGAGCGTTAAGGGCTGTGGAAGGAGTCTGCAGCAGAGCGGTACAGGCTGTGGGAGGCGTCTGCAGCAGAGCGGTACGGGCTGTGGGAGGAGTCTGCAGCAGAGCGGTACTGCTGTGGGAGGAGTCTACGGGCTGTGGGAGGAGTCTGCAGCAGAGCGTTAAGGGCTGTGGGAGGAGTCTGCAGCAGAGCGGTACGGACTGTGGGAGGAGTCTGCGGCAGAGCGTTAAGGGCTGTGGGAGGAGTCTGCAGCAGAGCGGTACGGACTGTGGGAGGAGTCTGCAGCAGAGCGGTACGGGCTGTGGGAGGAGTCTACAGGCTGTGGGAGGAGTCTGCAGCAGAGCGTTAAGGGCTGTGGGAGGAGTCTGCAGCAGAGCGGTACTGCTGTGGGAGGAGTCTACGGGCTGTGGGAGGAGTCTGCGGCAGAGCGTTAAGGGCTGTGGGAGGAGTCTGCGGCTGAGCGTTAAGGGCTGTGGGAGGAGTCTGCAGCAGAGCGCTGCAATGCCATTGGCACTCGATTTGCAACTGAAAACAGCACCAGAGTAAAGTGAGAAGGAGCAAAACATCATATCACTTCATTTTAATGATCGTTGAAAACCCAGATCGTAATTGAGATTAATTGAGATTAATCGCCCAGCCCTAGTTTACACCCATCTAGATTTCTTCAGAAATGTTCTAGATATAAAAAATATTTAATTAGCCAATCACATGGCAGGAACTGGATGCATATTTTATGTCTTGCAGAGCGGCAGCACCTGCATTGTGCTGAATTTAGTCCTGTTCTCCTCCTCTGGCCAGACATCTCACCCTTACATCCAGCTTCAGTAGGATTTTCTCCCCACAAACTGTAAACTCTGGAGACATTATGTTGAAATTCCAGGAGATCAGCACCTTTAGAAACACTTGAACCATCATCTTCACTGCTGTCGTTTCCTTCGACCAGCAACAACAACTCATTTGTGCTTCATTTTAGCACTTTTACCATAAAAGCGTAAAACAACATGGAAACGGACGGTCTGGCTCTGAGAGGACGCTCAGTGATGGGTCTTCTGCTGGATGGTGGGAGTGTAAAATCAGCCTTTCTCAGCTGCTGTTTGGAACCTGTGCTTTCAGGCCTGAAATTGGAAAGCAAAGCAGGAAAGCTTTTATTTACACCTGCTTACCACAGCTGCTGATTCAGCAGAAACTACCTTTAACACAAAATGAGTCGAGGTTTCCAGCCGTAATATTTTTCTTCAGTGAATCTTATTTACCTCTGATTTGTGTCTTTTTGTGGACAGGAACAAAGCCTTCCGTACCCTACAGGAGGCCCTGAAGTGTAACTACGAGCACTGGCAGATCTGGGAGAACTTCATCGTGGTCAGCACTGACATCGGGGACTTTGCTGAAGCCATCAAGGCATACCACCGCCTGATGGACCTGAAGGAAAACTACAAAGACATCCAGGTGAGACGGTACAGGGTGTCCCATCCAACATTAACCCTAAAAACTCTGATAGATGACCGGCAACCCTCAGCACTATCACTTCTACCATCACCAGTATCTCAGGAGCGGTGGTGTGTAGCTCTGTGGGGTAAACTGTGATGGATAGCTACCCTTTAGATAATCTACGGAGGTTTTCCAGGCATTTCTATCCCGTCCAGGAGGTTTACAATCCAGCCACTAAATGTAGTTAGTGTATTCAGAGACTCTATCTGGTAAATCCACAATGATCCATGATAACATCATTATTTATAAAAACATCACCATCACTATTATGTTGCTAAGAGACCTCTTATTAGACCTGGACATGATGATGAAGCCACTTCCTGTCAGACTTTCCACCAATCAGAGAGCTTAGATTGACGGTAACGTCCAATCAGGAGCAGCCAAAGATCAACCAGTGAGCAGAAAGTTCTATGTGTGTGTGAAAAGAAGAAAAATAATGCTCCTCTATGGCTGGAATAAAGCCAAGAAGACGTTTCTGATGCACGGTGGCGCCACAAAGCAGCTGAGCTGGAGTTGGTTTAGTGAGGATAGCAGGTAAAAAAGTGGATCGTCATGATGACGGGTGGATGTTTCACTAATCCAGCCTCCACCTCCATCCTCTGCAGGTGTTGAGGATGAGTCTGTCCTTAGCAGCGTCCTGCAGGATGTTGTACATAAGGTCACTGAGTCAGACAGCTGATCTGTGGTGAGGATGTCTGTCCTGCTGAGGAAGACTGTCAAATAGTTCGTCAAAACCAGGAGGAGGTCCAGTTCTTAGAGAACTGCAAACAAGAAGCAGATGGTGCTCTAAAAGGAAGTCGATGATGGAGGTGTTGCAGGGTCAGTACAGATGGATGGTTAATGGGCTTTCCTTTGAGGTATAACTTTAGCAGGTCTCAGTAGATATTCGGTCTTATCATTAGTATATTGATAAGACATTTGTGGTTTCATGGAGCGATTCGCAGCCGAGTGTGAAGCAACTGGGATGAGAATCAGCACCTCCAAATCCAAGACCATGGTCCTCAGCCAGAAAAGGGTGGAGTGCCTTCTCCAGGTTGGGAATGAGGTCCTGCCCCAAGTGGAGGAGTTCATGTATCTCGGGGTCTTGAGTGAGGGAAAGATGGAGCGGGAGATCGACAGGCGTGATGCGGACTCTGCATCGGTCTGTTGTGGTGAAGAAGGAGCTGAGCCAAAAGGCAAAGCTCTGGATTTACCGGTCGATCTTCGTTCCTACCCTCACCTATGGTCACGAGCTGTGGGTAGTGACCAAAAGAACTAGATCGCGAATTCAAGCGGCCAAAATGAGTTTTCTCCACAGGGTGGCCGGGCTCTCCCTTAGAGATAGGGTGAGAAGCTCGGTGATCCGGGAGGGGCTCAGAGTAGAGTCGCTGTTCCTCCAGGAGGAGCCAGGTGGTCAGGATGCCTCCTGGATGTCTCCTTGGTGAGGTGTTCCAGGCACGTTCCACCGGGAGGAGACCCAGGATATGCTGGAAGGGACTACATCTCTCAGCTGGCCTGGGAACTCCTCGGGATCCCCCCGGATGAGCTAGTGAATGTGGCCGGGGAGAGGGAAGTTACTGGGTAAACGGCAGAAGATGGATGGAGTGATGGGTGGATGGATTTCAGGTTTATTTCAGCTGGTTCTACTTCCTGTAAATGTAACCAAACAAACTGTCAACACTTCCTCAGTCTGATTCTTCTCTCTGTGGTAGATCCTGCAGATCCTGGTCAAAGCAGTGGTAGAGAACCTGACTGACAGCCAGGGGACGCCAGCAGGGATGCTGGAGTCCAAACTGAAGGAGCTTCTGGGTCGGATCACTTCCCGCCACAGCAGCGACGCTGAGATCTGGCGGCAGTACGCCGTTCTGTACGGTGACGGCGGCAGCACCGACCCCGAGGACAACGAAAAGGTCCAGAATTCTGACATCAGCTGTGAAATATAGAATCCTCATTTTAATCCCAGTTACACTGCCAGTATTTTATTTTATTTTATTTTATTTTAATGTTTAACTAATTCCCTTCAGGGATTAATGATTAGGGACTAATTTTAAACTAGTAAAAATGAGTACATTTAGACTGTTCTCATTTGACTTAATGTAATCCGTTAATTAGGCTATTTAAAGAGTTTTTAGGTGATTATGAACAGTTTGACTTGAACAGTGAGAAAGGTCTAACAGTTTTATTTTACATTATTATTATTATTATTATTATATATATAGCTATTTATTTTGATGCTACTTTGGGTTTAAAGTGTCTCATTGGCCATTTTTTATGTAAATAAAATGAAAAAGACTTTTATGATAATCTCATAAGGGGAAATCATAAAGTTGTAGTGGTTGTTTTTTTTTTAAATAATGAACTGTAGAACATATTGATCCAGAGGGCGATAGCATTTTATCTTCAGCCCTGTTTCCACCAACACCGACGGGTCTGTTTCCACAGGTAAAAACTGGGAAGGATGCAAGAATATCCAAGCTGTCCTACTTTTTTGAGGCTCTTTCGTTGAGGTCCCAATCTTACAATCCGACCCTAAAGGGTGGAGCTTGACATCACTTCCTGTGTGACTAAGCAATAAGAGCAAAGCAGGGACATGTTTCAACTTCTGTTGAAAGGACTAGATGTCGAATCTCTAGTGTTTACACCATTCTTGCCGGAGGGCTGCTATAAGGCTTCACAGACGGGACACTTTGTTAGTTGAGTACCTCACCATCAAGGGGTGTTTCGGCCATTCATCACAATACAGTACACCCTCTGCTGAGGCACGACCATCCACAGGTTGATCAAGCCTGGCTGTGTGTCCCGCGGTTAGTTGTTTGCCTTAGCGGTCCAGGTGGTGTCGCTCCGCTTCAGCTGCAGCCATTGGCTCGTCCTCTCAGCAGTGTTGGCCAGCTCTTTGATGGCTTGTCTTTGGGCCTGTACCCTGACCCCAACCTACTAAGGAGCTTCACTGTTGTGCTATCTAAGGAGCCCCTACACCCTACCTCCACTGGGTACACCCTTATCTTCCAGCCTCTGTCTCTGTCCCAGTTTGGAATAGTGCAGCTTCTTCCACTTGCTTCATTGATGGCGTTGCCTCCGGGAGCTGTCGGTTCTATGATGTAAGCGGTCTGGCAGGAATTAGACCAGAGGACGAGGTCTGGTTGCAGGGTAGTTGTTGCAGTCTGTGGAGGGAAAATGAGCCTATGCTCGAGTTTGACTTACATCTGCCAGTCTCTGGCTTTGTTCACTGGGGTCAGATCAGGGTTTTGGAGGCTAACTTTTGGCTTCTCACCCCTCCTGAACAATCAATGGTGGGTGTCATTCTGGTTGTTGAGGGGTTGGGCATTGATGGATACCCTCTTACACTTGTGTTTATCAGCTAGACACCTGAGGACCGTGGTTGTGACTCCACGTGTATCTGCCTTGAATGAGGCTGGTCCTACAGCCAACCAGGATGTGCTTGAGTGTTGCAGGGGTTGTGCATAGGGGGCGAGATGGGTCTTTTATAAACCATAGCTGCAGATTTGTGGGAGAGGGCAACACGTCATATGTAGCTCAGACGATGAAGGTAAGCCTGTTAGATTCCATGCCCCAGAGTTCGCTCCATGTGAGTTTTCTCTTCTCGACATCCTCCCACCTCATCCAGCAGCCCTGTCTAGCTTGTCCTATGGTCCTGGAACATCTGGCTGCTTCCTGCTGTTGGAGCACCTCTTCTACCACCATGGTTCGTCATTAGGTGCAGATGCCTTTTGCCAGAGGGGTGTTAGAGCTCCATAGCCAAAGCCTCCTCTGCCTTGTTGGATATGTCCCACTACGCTATGAGGGACGAAGAGCAGATTTGGCCTGTAGTACAGATGTGGCTGGGATCCCCTTCCCTGTTGCTGGGTACAGGGCGCCTCTAACCACAGGGTCCTGGCAGTCAGTGAGGAACATATCCAGCCTCACCTTGGCTCACTGGAACTCTTCAACCAGACTACAAATTGGTAGTGACAGGGCCCCGTTGCTGTAGAGTCCAAAACTCCTGAGGTATTTGGGAAGCCAGAGCCACTTCCTAACGTGAGAGTTCACTAGTTGTTCCAGTCTACTGGCATGGCTAATCAAGACCTTGTACATGGTCAATGGCCACAAGAGTCTGGGTAGCAGTCCAAACTGGTAACACCAGAGCTTCAATTTCTTCAGACAAGAAGAAGGAAGACAGCCTGCTGGATTTCCGCCATTTTCCGCCTTTCTTCATGGGTTGCCTTCTTCTTCGTTCGAATTCAAGGAAGGCGTTGCACCGCTATGACGTCACACTGTTATGTAGCTGGCATATCTACTGCTATCTGACCGATGCCCCACCTACCAGGTGAGAGTACGGTTGCTGTGGAAACCCAACAGGGATCAGGCTGTAAAGAACCGAGCTGAACCGATTGGTGGAAACAGAGCTTCTTTCTTATCTGAACACTGTGTTTCCTCACTGTGTGTAACTTTGTTGCCTTGATCCGCTCCTGCAGTCTTAAAGCAATATACAGACACATCTCGGTGAAACACATAAAACTGCATTCTCCCTATTCCTTCTGTGTCCTTGTTAGTGCTTCAAGCTCATCCATATTGTTAGCTAACAACCTCACATTTCCCATCAGAGCAGTTGGAAGAACTGGTTTGAATTTCTGCCTCTGTTGTCTCTGCCTTGCTCCTGTTCGGCATCCTCGTTGTTTCCTTTTCAGCTTGGGTGGGATTTGCTGTTATTTCACTCATTCATTTGCTTCCACTGATCAACAACTTTTCTGTTGGCATGGTTACTTCCTTCTGTTACTGACTGAAGTTGTAATGTAAGCAGGCTGAATAGGTACAGAAGGTAAGGTGGTCCCGACCCAGTAGCAGTGGTTTGGGAGGTGAGGCCGGAGATAGATGCTGTTCAGTGAGGAGGAGTAAACATGGTGATTTGGGCCTCCTTCTCACCTCCGGCTCAGAAGAATATCAGTTGTGAATGGACTTTGGACACAATCCACCACAAAGTCCTCTGTCTAGCTTGACCCGTTCAGAAATGAAAGGAAATTTAATGCATCAACAGTCCTGCTGTGAACCTGCTGCACGGCCTCGGCAGTAAATCTGTCGTCGTGTTCCATGTTTCTGCTCGAGTCTTCAGAAGAAGTATAAGTGAGTTTCAGCTGAATCAGTGAAGCTGATGGTGTTGTTTTCCAGGCGCTGCAGTTTCTGTCTAAAGCACTTCGCTGTGAGGTTCAGACGGGAGGCTGGGAGAAGGAACCAGCTCTGTTCAGGGAGGTGATCCGAAGAGCCGTCCACCTGGGGGAAGGTGAGAGCATCACTTCATCCATCCATTCAGTTTACATTGAAGAGGATCAAACATGGAAGATGTTCTTCAGAAAAACATGTGGAATTGTTTGTTTAATTGGTTTTAACAAGCAAACATGAAGAAACTTTGTCTTCTTTTGCATATTTTCATTTTTACCAAGTTCACATCAAGCCGTTAATTTTCTAACGTTGCTGTTCTAACAGTGATTAACCACGAAGGGGGAACAGGCAGGAAACAGATGGGAAACAGACGGAAAATGAGTGGGAACATGCGAGAAACAGGCGGGAACAGGCAGGAAACAGATGGGAAACAGACGGAAAATGGGTGGGAACAGGCAGGAAACAGATGGGAAACAGACGGAAAATGGGTGGGAACAGGCAGGAAACAGATGGGAAACAGACGGAAAATGGGTGGGAACAGGCAGGAAACGGACGGGAAAAAGTTGGAAAATGGGTGGGAACAGGCAGGAAACGGACGGGAAAAAGTCGGAAAATGGGTGGGAACATGCGAGAAACGAGTGGGAAAAAGTCATGCATGTGACATTCTGCAAGAGATGTTTTTGATTTGTGTCACACAAAACATTTTACAATTCAGTGGCCTGGTAAAAATAAGACATTTACAACCTTTTTTATTTATTTTATTTAGTTTAAAGATTATTTTTCAAGAAAGCAAAACTAGAGCCCGACCGATGTGGAGTTTTTTGGCCGATTCCAATATTTGTCAGAAAGAAATTTCAAAAATGCATTAATTTAAAAAATATGTATTAAAAACAACTTATAATTTAACAGTTGTATTAAGAACCTTTCTTTATATGGAGCATGCATTAACATAGCTACAATATACCAAGATTCCTGTTATTCCCAAAAAATGTTCCTTTAGTATTTTCCTACAGATTGCTGTTGCATCATTCTTCATGATTTATTAATAATGTTAAAAAATCTGTGATTTTTTATGTTGTTGTTAAAACCTTGTTTAACTGTCAGTGTTCATCTTGGTCGTGGTTGTTTGTGTGCCAGATGTGGCCCGGCTGCTTCAGGTCTAAGCAGCATTTCTGTCCAGCTGTGGAATTTCTCTCTAATAAAAGACATAAAACATTCATATTTTATGCTCTTATTTGAACTGATGTTCCAGTAGTTGGTGAGACCTCCTGCTTTGGTCTGTTTAAGGTTTTCAACCATGTTCAGCATCTCTTAGTTCAGACATCAGCGACTCGGTTCCTCCAACGTTAACCCTTGAAGATTTTGTTGCATACCTGTTAAATGTCCTACGTTTGTTTGTACTCTTGTGTCATCTTGGACAGCCAGGACATCCTTGGAAAAGAGATTTTTAATCTCAATGGATCATTTCCTGGTTAAATAAAGATAAAAAAACAAAAACAAAAACAAAAACAAACATTTACTTGATCTGCTTCCACACCAGAGAAAGATTTTACTGGAATGAGGTTCTTCATCCCAGTAAAACCTTCAGTCTGGTCTCTGAACGACTTCTTCTGTCTCTCAGTGACCGTCAGCTGCAGTCAGAAGAAGAATCCAGCAGAAGCTCTGCAGATGTTGTCCTCCACCCGCCTCAGCCTCAGGAGTCTGGCAACCAAAGCCAAGGTAGCGTCTACCCAGCCCTCTGAGATCTCCTCCTCCTCCTGTTCCCTCCTATTCCTCCTTCTCTTTCTCCTCCTCTTCCTCCCCCTCCTTCTTCTCCTCTTCAATAACAATGTCAGTAACCAGTAATTAGTCACTTTGTCCAGGTTAAGGTTGTTTTTTCATGTTATACATAAGGATGACTCTCAAGTCGTTTTAAAAAGCTGCTCAGGCCTACGGAGGCCTCCAGGGGACACAACACGTCTGCATGTGTTCCTGTCAGCATCGAACCGACAAAACACGCAAGTACATGTGATATTACACGGCTCCAGACTAACTTTCAGCATTGGTTGCACTGGTGCATCTAACTTTTTAGTTTAGGTGCACCAGAAAAAACTTTAGATGCATTTATACGTTAATGATTGCCTTTTATTAGTACCCACACACACTGGTGGTTATTTAAATGATTGTGAACAAGAATGAGGTTTGGGAAACAAACTGTAACTTTATTTTAAAGAAGGTTCAAACTTCCCTCTCCCAGATTTTCATTAGAATCATCTACTTGGACTTAAATATCAGTCAGTAACTCAATCAGATTTTATTTATACAGCACTTTTCATACAAAAGAGAAAACAGCAATAATTAAATACCAAATTCAAATCATTTCAACAACAAATTAAAAATAAAAGATGAGCCTTAAGATACCCAAGTATTTAACCTAGCCAAATTAAAAGCACACACCTTATCACCCCCCCTCACACACTCATACAGAAAAAGCACACAAAGGCCCCCCACCCACCCACCCACCCATTTTCCACAGACAAACCCCATTCCCTAATTTCAGGCTTAATGCTGGGCACCGCCCCACCATGAGCTCAGAGACAGCCACCGCAGGAACTACCCACATCGTGGCCGGCCAGGTCCTGCACCACAACCATGAGGATGCAGCGCAGGGACCCGCCAACCACCCGGACGGGGCGATCACAATGGCAGCAGCCCCCGCCTGGAGGAAAACCTGGGCTTTAAATGAAAACACTGGAGTGTAAATAAAAACACATTTTTCATGCAAATATTAATAAAAGTATAACATTTTTATATTTCTATTTAAAACCTATAACATTGATTATTTTATATACATTTTAAATACATTTTCTTTCATATATTAAATATTCTATAGTTTATTATGTGCATTATATATAGTTTTTATTTAAATATTTAATTTGTTTCACATATTTACACAGCATGGATCTTTAAAACCAGCAAACATTTAATTCCAGGTATTTGGGATCGGAAAATTCTGTATTCCACATGATGATCGGAGTAACTTTTTCAGGTCTAGATGTTATTCTAAATGTACATACGTGTACATTTCCACATGTGTGTAGTAATCCTGACCACCTGAACTGACTCACCTCATCATACAAACTGAAGTCACGTCTATTCTGTCAGAAAGATGAAAAAGATAGAACAAGTTACTCTCCTTTTTATTACCTCCATGCCTCCATCACTCCGTTTCCCATCAGTTTGTTTAACGTGGTCCATCAGGATCTCTGTCTCACACCACGAAAACTTCCACTTCTTCCCTCCTTTTCCCTCCTGAGCCATCATGAAACTGATGTGATGAATATATATCACCGGCGTCCACCTGACCATTTATAGCCACCATGTGGGCGTGGGAAGGCGTTCCCTCACATGCGCCCACTTTAGAGTCGATTCTGATTTATTAACGGAAACAGGTGTAGGACGTACGCGTGCACACTTTTATAAATCTGAAAGTAGAAGTGCACCACATTTCCTTTTTGTGCTGCAGACGCCGCCTTTAGTTTGCTGTGCTACTCACAGTTTGATAAATGAGGCCCCTGGATCTGTAGACCAGGGTCCGGTTTTCATCCGCCACTAACAGAGTTGATCTTAAACTGAATGGAATTATGTCTAAACCTGCAGATGTGGATCTAATTAAGACCTGAACCCCAATTCACCTTAGACTGGTTCAACGTATCCATCAATAAACTGATCAGACTTTCATGTTAACCTGTTACTTCTGTGTTCCATCCCTCCTCCATCCCTCCTCCGTCTTTCCTTCCAGCAAATGCACACGGACGTGTCCACAGGTCGAGTCCACGCTGATCTCCAGGACGACGTCGCAGCTTTGGAGAAGCTCGTCGCTGACCTGCAGGATCTGAGTGGACGGCTGCGTGACCAATCATAGTGACCCTTTGAAGACACACCACCTTGCCTGGCTGAGAGAAGCAAATAGAAAGTTAAAGGACTCACTTCCATGTTTTTACACCTTTACATTTACAACCAGACGAAGAAGATGACTGTGACTCATAAAATGTTTAAAGTTTTGATTCAGGCTATGAGTGTTTTTCTTTTTGAGAAGAAAAATGATTAAATAACTTCATGTAAACTGACTTTTAGGAACAAACTTTGAACCACGGAACACGTAGTGGATCATGCTAGCAGCCATCTTTTTTTCCCATCAGTTTGTTGAACGAACTCATGGAAATGTTTCAGCCTTTTCATCAAACTGCATCGATCTTGTCTCAGTAAACAGGAGAACATCTGATTTTATACCCAATCCTGACACCCTCGCCTGTTCTCAGATCAGTGTTATTTTCCTCCATCCTTTTTTTGTTGTGTCATCAAAGTTAAGCACAATAAAGATAATTTCTTTGTACTTTTGTCTGTTAAAGGTTCAAATAAACAAATAAGTTACAGATTTTGTCTAAAAAAAAAAACTGCAATGTTTAGGAAATGAACTGGAGTTTGTGACTAGATTTGGACAAATGGGGAAAATTTTCATGCCAACTTTCAACTTAATTCTGTAAGGTAAGATTTTCGTTCATCTAGGGGAGGTGTCTGCAACCTGCAGCCCTTCAGCTCTTGCTCACTGATTTTAGAGGAGAATATGGTGTATTCTGCGTGAAAAGATTAATTTATGTTCATTGCAAACGATGCTGGCTTACCCGTATGCTCGATCAAACAACAAAAACATTTAACGTTTAAAGACATTTTCTGAACAAACACACAAAAAGTTCCAAAATGAAGATTATCACAACGATGATTTCATAACTTCTGTGTGAAACTGAAGAGTGTAAACATACTGCAACGATCAATGATCAAGTCCCTGTAGCTCTGTACTGCTGAAGGTTTGTTTGCAACTCGGGAGATTATAAAGCTGTTCACAAACAGAGAAGACATGAAAGAATCTAAGAAGAATAAAATTGCACTTAAAAATCGAATGTGAAAATGTTCAGGAAATAAAAAATGCTATATTAATGGACCCAAAGAATGGAGCCAAGTGTGTACCGAGGATGGCACTGGCTTCCTATGAAATCTGATTGGACAGCTCAGGTGATTGACAGGTCACTTTAGGAGGAAACATTTCCAGACCTGCATGAATCTAAAGTCTGGCCCACCCTCTGGACCCATTGTGTATAAAAGTGTAGCTCCGCCCCTGGCTCCGGCTGGGTCAGCGGTGCTGCAGCTGTGTTTGGAGAGCAGGGCTGGGCGATACTGCAAATTTTAGAATCGATCTGATACTAAATAAATCCAAGATCAGTAACACCGATGCAATACCAATACTTTTTGCTTGAAATTTCACAATCATTTAATAATTTTGCTTTTAATTATTGATCATGATTAGGATCACTGTGCCAGCAGTGTTTACCCTTGTGTCAGAAGAAGATGAGAAGCCATGCTGAGGGTGACAGGAACTGGCATGGCTGTGGTTTTTTTGTGACACAGTCCTCGTCCATCCTAGCTTGTTACCCCACAGAGAGTTTTCCTTGCAATGCTGAGATGAGCAGGATGCTTTATGCTTCATCATTTTAACACTTTTATGTGAAGTTAATAGCAATGTTGATACTTTACAGTTTATATACATTTTAGTAGTTTACTGAATAGACTGAGTTGTAAATGTACGAATATTGGTTCGGTTTATAGTTTTTACCCTGTCAACAATGTGAAGGATACATCAATAAACAAGACACCAGCATTACATTGAGGTTACCTGCATAGCTGCATCCGCATTACATGCAGAGGGCAAAATAATCAAAAACACAGTACAGAGAACATTACAGAACATTTTTATTAACAATGTCAAAACTAAGAAATTAAAGCTTTTTTATTCTATTCTATTCTACAGTCATTTAGCAGACGCTTACATCCAAAGTAAGAACAACACAAGCAAGAATTCAAACAAGATGGACGTCATCATTAAGTGATAGTCAGACTGCTGTGAGTCCAGTTGGACCCAGGTGCTGTCTTGTAGTGCTAGAGGCTTTTATTTTTTTAGTTTTTTTGTAAGTCATTTTGTTTAAATACAACATCACAATTTCATTACCCAATATCAACTTGGGCAGAAGTGCACACAGGTTATTCAGTACTTGGTTGAGCCAAAGAGCTGGACAAATCTTTCTAACTCATTCTGAGTAGAAGAGTTAAGCTAAGTGTGGAAATGCTCCTTTAACAACTGCTTGCTTTAAAAGTGGATAAGGACTGCGGACCGGACAGAGTTTGGTAGATCGTTCCACCACCGGAGAACAACAGAGGAAAAGAGTCTAGCTACTGATTTTGCACCATCTTGTGGTGGGAGCACAGGGCATTTTAACAATGTAACAATAAAATAACAGTTTCTCCCTTTTATCACACAATTGTTTGAGAACAATAAAGTCAAATTAGCAAAACAAAAGCTAAACCTACCACTGGTTAGCTCTCATTCTCATTCTTTGGCTTTTTGCCCTCAAAGCCCTCTGAAAGGAAAATATGGATCCCATCACTCTGGTATGGAACGATACTGATCGTAGCCTTGGTATTGATACGATATTTGGACCAATCTGCTCAGCCCTACTGGCGAGGAGGCAAGTGACGCCACAGCTCCTCATGG
The DNA here is from genome assembly GCF_017639745.1 of Melanotaenia boesemani. NCBI lineage: Eukaryota > Metazoa > Chordata > Actinopteri > Atheriniformes > Melanotaeniidae > Melanotaenia > Melanotaenia boesemani. The sequence continues at coordinate 3,064,935 of NC_055697.1, forward strand.
ACCTCTCGTAGCACCCCGTCCTCACAGAGACCGTCCTTCCACTGCAGAGTGGACGAGAGGGACGAGGAGGTATGGGAAATCAAAACCATCTTGAATAAAATAAGCACAACATTCAAAGACCTGTGTAAGGCTGGCACCCCACCCCACACAAAACCCAGCGAAAATGGTCTCACCCAGTTTGCTAATTTTATCAATGTCAAGTATATTTACAGCTTACTGACTTTGTTTGTATGGTGAATACATTCTTAATGTATTTGCATGTATTATCTTTACATGGATTTGGGAGGCGTTGCAAGTGATGAAGGTGGAGATGACCTTCACTGCTGTGGTGCACGTTGACCCAAAGCATGAGGCTAAACCCTCCACTGGCTCCTCAATCATCTGAGCTTCACTGTGGCTCAGTGTCAGACATTTCCTTCCATCATCAGGTATTCACATCTTCATAGATTATTACCTCACATCTGTTTATATAAGCAATTAGAAATTATTTGTGTGTAATGCAGACTGGCACAACTCCACTGACCTCCGTTTTTAATGCATAATCGAATGAACACCCAGTAACAGAGCGGTTGTATGGGACTACAGGTTGATCTGGAGTGTCATTAATGTAACCACTGGATGTATGATGTTACATATATTAACAGTGTTCATGAATGTGATCTAAAATTTTGTGTCCTCCCAGCATATGCCTTAGACCTTATGGAGTCTGAGAGAGGAATATTCCAGGTCACCACAGGCTCTACAAGAGTGCATCAAGGCCTTCTCCTCTTCTGCACCAGCTCCCCTTTCCAGATCCATCCAGAGGACGAAAAAGGACGAGGCTGTTGGCGTGCACCTTGCACAGAATTTCAGATTTAACAAAGGGCATTAACGTGATGGATGAAGCTGAGAATAAGAGAACATTGATGGAGCAGGGCATCGCCCCGTCACAGACAAAAAAAAACTCATCCTGCGTTCTGCACCAACATGGCTGCTCTAGAGGATCTCTGGTCTCTCTGTTTGTGCAGCAGCTGCTTCCTCCCTCTCCTCTCATGTTGCTCCGTGAATCATGACGGCTGTCGGTGATCAGCTGATCGGCTTTTCTCTCTTGCTGCGTGTGTTTATGGATCAGCTGAGAAGGAGGAAACTGGCGTTTCATGGTTCACACGTCACATATTTACCCTAAAGTCTTGTTGTTGGCAGGATCTTCTCTAACACAGTAGCTGCTGGTGGTAGACAGGGTTTATACCTCAGCTATGCAGGGGCGGGTCTAGAAACGTTCTGACGGGGGGCCTGGCAGGAGCACTGACCAGGAAAAGGGGGACACAGATGAGACCTTTTTTAGGTCTGATTGTTACAACTAGAGTGATCCTCTGATGTGAAAAAGTGAATAAAAACTAGTAAAACAAGCAGCCAATGATGTGTTTTATCAGCGGGTGTTTACTTTGGGTGATGCTGCTGTAGGACTTTTATCACTGCTGCACAAACACTCACTTCAATGATAAAAGGAAAAAGCTGTTTTTATCCGGATCATCAGTTTTATTAGTTTCTTCATCAATGTCGGCTGTTTAACTTCAGTCGTCACATCTGCTGGTTTTATGACAGAAATTATCACCATGGAGACGGTTGGTGAGATGATAATATATGAATTCTGTATTATGATCTAGAACATGGTAGAGATGATGCAGAACAACAGAAAAGTTGTGTCCCAATTCAGGATCTGCACACTTCAGAGTGAACAGAGTCTGGGGTAGCTGGTGCTGGCTCTCCCATCTCTGAGGCTGAGGTCGCTGAGGTGGTTAAAAAGCTCCTCGGTGGCAAGGCCCCGGGGGTTTTTCATGTAATTGATCTAGTAGGGTTTTTTTTGGGAGTATTTTATCACAGTTCCCTGTTGTAGCGCACTGATAAGGATGGAGGGACTTGTTTAAAGCACAAATACATGAAAGCTATTTATGAAGTCTTTGTTCAGGGATGGTAGGACTCTTGTCATGCATCATCTGAAGGCATTATTAATCTATTAAAATGGAGGCTTTACTCTTTTCATTGCTGCAGATGTCTTCACAAAGGGGCATTAAACCCACATTTCCACCCTCACAGGCCAGTTATGGAATAAAAATAGCAATTAATAATGATCCCTCTCAGGCTCTGGATCATTCATCCATCAGCACATTACATCACATTCACAGATGGCAGCAGGGACTGATCTTCTTAATATCATTAAACTTGTCCAAAGTTATTCTCAGATAAAGCCATAAGACTGATTTGTTGCTGTTCTGTCATCACCCAGAGAACAGGTTTAATGGAGGGAAACTCCAGCCGGCCTGACCGAGTTTGCCCCCACTCAGGCCTCCCATCACGTCACACTGTCATGCAGGAGGGAGACCAGTTTATACCAGTTTATTTACCAACAAGGCAGCTTGTTATATTATAGATATTACATTTAATGAGTAAGGCCATTCAGTGTGTTATATAAAACAATAAAAACATTCCAGCAGCAGAATCAGGAAAAACTAACCACAACAGAATAAAAGAAATGTCCGGGATGAGGTCCGTTCAGAGTCCAGACCTCATCTTGACTAATATACTGTGGTGGGAGAGCTGCAGGATTCTCCCCCCAACCATGAGAGAGACTGATAACATCCAGGAAAGCATGACTGCAACTTCCTGCTGCTGGAGGAGCTTCTACAAGCTGCATGATGATGGACAGGAAGCAGTTTTTCACTGATTCTAACTTTTAGCTTCTGATCAATAAATGAGACAATCTGATCTGTCATGTTGTCCCTCTCAGGATGGAGCTTCCTCATTTTCAGACATGGCGCCTTGTTTCTAAAGCTGGCATTGGAACAAAATACAGCCTGTGCCACATATAGTCAACTTTTGGGATTTATGAAAACCAAACTTGGCAGGAAAATGTTCCTACCTCCACGGCAACTCTGACCCAGGCTTATGCACAGAATCTGGGAAAACGGGAAATGGCCAACGGTCCAGAATAAAATCAAAGAAATGATGTGAAATGTGAGACATTTCTGCACAACCCACTATTACCTTTCAAACCACGTTATTTATTATAGCTGTTGGCAGAAATGAGTAAAGAGGCACATTTGACATGATATTAATAAGAACCTCAACCACTAAAATATGCTCTGTCGTTGTGAAACAAAACTTCCATCCATCCATCCATAATCTTCCCCTTATCCATAGTCATCTGGAGGGATTCCAAGGCGTTCCCAGGCCAGCCGAGAGATGTAGTCTGTCCAGCGTGTCCTGGGTCTTCCCCGGGGCCTCCTCCCGGTGGGACGTGCTTGGAACACCTCACCAGGGAGGTGTCCAGGAGGCATCCTGACCAGATGCCGAGCCACCTCATCTGGCTCCTCTCAATATGGAGAAGAGGACCTGCGGACATGTTCTTGTCCCTGGGGTGCCTAGCCTTGGTGTTGGGTTGGCGTGGCCCACAGTGGTTTTGCCTGGGGCGGTCGGGCCCCGTCGGGTTCCTGGGTGGGGCTTTGCTGGGGGGAAAGGGTGGCCCTTGGGCCTGAGGGGCGCCTGCCCTCCGTGCGGCCCGCACCGCAGCGCCCGGCGCCCGCCGGGCCTGCTCACCATCGCCCTGGGCTGCCCGGTGCCCCTGCACCGTCGCGCCGGGGGTTCCGGTCTGGGGGCCCCTCTGCTCTGGTCCGGGTGGACCGCTGCTCTATCTGCTTTGGCTGTCCCGGGCTTGGTACTCTGTGGATCTGCTTGGCCTTTGGGGCCTCGGGCTCCCCCCGTCCCCCGCTGATGCTTCGGGGTGCGGTGTGATCGCGGCCCCCTTGCGGGTACACATTTCCTCCTTGTTGCATGGCCACACATGCATGTTAACACGTGCATGCTCACAAACGTGCTCGTCTCTCCATCCGCTTCTCACTAGATGTAGCTGATGTTTGTGTGTTGGTACGTTCATCTGCAGGTACGTTTGATGACTATTGTAATTTTTTATATCATCATCATTCTATCTTTCTTTCGGTATCATGTAGTACTGTGGTAGTTTATGTTGTTGTTTTTTTTGTGATATGTTCTGGGCAGCATAGACAACTGTTATTTCCACATTTTAATCCTGTCCTTTTCTCCCAACCCCCCCCCCCCCTCTTCCTCTATCTCCCTGTCAGGTTCGGCACTGACATATAAGACTAAAGAAAATAAGATTACAATAAAAATAATAAAAATATCAAGGGCAGCCATGTATATAACATGTCTCCCTTGGTAGAGCAAATCTGTCAAGCAAAATATGGCACACAGACCACCGTTCTGTATGTTAGGATGCTGGACAGGACGGGGTTAAAAAAAAATAAAAAATAAAAAAAATATGGAGAAGCATCGACTGTACTCTGAGACCCTCCCGGATCACTGAGCACAGCCACCCTGCGGAGAAAACTCATTTCGACCGCTTGTATTCGTGATCTTGTTCTTTCGGTCACTACCCACAGCTCGTGACCATAGGTGAGGGTAGGAACGTTGATCGACTAGTAAATCCAGAGCTTTGCCTTTTGGCTCAGCTCCCTCTTCACCACGACTGACCGAAGCAAAGTCTGCATCACTGCAGACGTCGCACCAATCCACCTGTCGATCTTCTGCTCCATCCTTCCCTCACTCATGAACAAGACCCTGAGATACGTGAACTCCTCCACTTGGGGCAGGACCTCATTGCCGACCCGGGGAGAGAACTCCACCCTTTTCTGGCTGAGGACCATGGTCTAAGGATTTGGAGGTGCTGATTCTCATCCCAGCCGCTTCACACTCGGCTGCGAATTGCTCCAGTGAGAGCTGAAGATCACGATCCGATGAAGCCAAACACATAATCCGCAAAGAGCAGAGACCCAATCCTGAGGCCACCAAACTGGATCCCCTCAACACCTCGGCTGCGCCTAGAAATTCTGTCCATAAAGTTATAAACAGAATCTGTGACAGAGGGCAGCCTTGGCGGAGTCCAACTCACTGGAAATGACTCTGATTTACTGCTGGCGATGCAAACCAAGCTCTGACACCGGTCGTACAGGGGTCCAGCACTCCATATTCCCGGAGTACCCCCCACAGGAGTCCCCGGGGAGCACGGTCGAACACCTTCTCCAAGTCCACAAGGAAATGTAGACTGGTTCAGCAAACTCCCATGCCCCCTCCAAGATCCGAAATAGAGTGTAGAGCTGGTGCATTGTTCCACGACCGGGAAACCACACGGCTCCTCCTCAGTCCGAGGTTTGACTATCCAACAGACCCTCCTCTACAGCACCCCTGAATAGACCTTACCAGGGAGGCTGAGGAGTGTGATCCCCCTGTAGTTGGAGCACACCCTCCAGTTCCCCTTTTGAAGAGGGGGACCACCACCCCAGTCTGCTAGTCCAGGGGAACTGTTCCCGATGTCCACGCGATGGTGCAGAGGCATGTCAGCCAAGACAGCCCTACAGCATCCAGAGCCTTAAGGATCTCTGGGCGGACCTCATCGACCCCCGGGGTCTTGCCACCAAGGAGCTTTTTAACCACCTCAGCGACCTCAGCCCCAGAGATGGGAGAGCCAGCAGCAGCTACCCCAGACTCTGCTTCCTCATCGGCAGACGTGTTGGTGGGATTGAGAAGGTCTTCGGAGTATTCCCTCCACTAACCTCACAACATCCAGAGTTGAGGTCAGCAGCCCCCCATACCCACTGTACACAGTGTTGACGGAGCACTGCTTTCCCCTCCTGGCCCGCCGAATGGTGGACCAGCCTTTCCAAACTCCTCCCATGTCTGAGTTTATGCCTTAGCAACCACCAAAGCTGCATTCCGCTTAGCCTGCCGATACCCATCAGCTGCCAAAAAGGCCCAATAGGACTCCTTCTTCAGCTTGACGGCATCCCTTACTGCTGGTGTCCACCGACAAGTTCGGGGGTTCTCCAACACCCCTTCCAAGGACTGCAAAAAGGGTGGGTACTCCGAACTGCTGTTTGGTGCATAAGCACAAACAAGAGTCAGGACCCACCCCCCCCACCTGGAGATGGAGGGAGGCTACCCTTTTGTCCACTGGGGTAAACCCAAACGTACAGGCACCAAGTCGGTGGGCAATAGGCATGCCCATACCTGCTTGGTGCCTCTCACCGGGAGCAATTTCAGAATGAAAGAGGGTCCAGCCCCTCTCAAGGACACTGGTTCCAGAGCCCAAGCCCAAGTGAGTCCAACTATATCTAGCTGGAACCGATCAACTACGCACACCAGCTCAGGCTCCTTCCCCGCCAAAAAGGTGACATTCCACGTCCCTAGAGCTAGCTTCTGCAGCCGAGGATCAGACCACCATGGTCCCCTCCTCTGGCAGCCACTCAGCTCACACTGCACCCGACCCCTATGGCCCCTCCTGCAGGTGGTGAGCCCACGGGAGGGGGGACCCATGTCACCCTTTCGGGCTGACCGAGCAAAGGCCCGGCCACCAAGAACTTGCCTCTGTGCCCCACCTCCAGGCCTGGTTCCAGAGAGGGGCCCCGGTGACCCACGTCCAAGCAAGGGAAACTTGGGTCCATGGTTTGTCGTCATCATAGGGGTGTTTTGCAGGGCGCCTTGTCTGGTCCCTCCCCAGGACTGTTTGCCATCGGTGACCCTACCAGGAGCATAAAGCCTCCGACAACATATTCACTAGGACAAAACTTCCATGTTATAAAATCCATCCAGATAAATAGGGTGACAGTCTGCTGCCAGCATGTAGCAGTCAGTGTGAAAAGTAGCTTTGGTCCGTCATTGCAGCAGAGCGGGACGCAGACTGGAATCTGGAGGTCTAGAAGTGATGCAATGCTGATGAAACACACAAGAGGAGGATTTCCTTTTATTTATTTATTCTTACACAATGCTTTTTTATTGTTGTCCCCATTTCTATCCAGACAGTCTTTATTTCCGCAACTCCTTGTTCACCTGGTTAATAGCGGTGATTGTGTCCCTCTGCACCACCCACCCAGCTGGAGCCCCGCCCATCCAGCTGGAACATCGCCCACCCAGCTGGAGGACCCAGCAACTATAAAGAAATATTATTTAACACTAAACAAACTGCTACCAATCTAACATGTATCTGTACATATTTATTTTATAAATTAAAACAAATGACTAAACTACAGGCGTCATTACTGTCATTTAGCAGATGCTTTTCTCCAAAGCAAATCACCCATGTAAGATCCAAACTTGTTTCCGTATAGTAGATGGATGCTCTACTGAGATATCCAGCCGCATGTCCTGATGCCTCTGGCATGTCTTGCCTTCTGACACTATGATGACAACATCTGCCACCTGCTGCCACTATTCAGCTTTTCTGACACCAGTGATGCCCACGCTGTGCCCACCAATTAAACCTTTTTACATTTCTCAATGAGGTCCATCAGGATCTCTGTCTCACACCACGAAAATTCTACTTCTTCCCTCTTTTTCCCTTCTGAGCCATCATGGAAATGATTTGATGAATATGTATTACAGGCATTCACCTGACAATTTATAGCCACCATGTGGGCGTGGGAAGGCGTTGCCTCACGTGCGTCCGCTTTAGAGTTTGTTCTGATTTATGAATGAAAATAGGTGTAGGACGTGCGTGCGCACGCTTTTATAAATCTGAAAGTAGAAGTGTGCCAAATTTCCTTTTTGTGCCGCAGATGCCACCTGTAGTTTGCTTTGCTACACAGTTTTATGCATGAGGCCCCTGGGGCTTTATTTATCAGGCAAGACGCAACAGCCCACAGTAAATCGTTCTGGAGAAAAGTGTCTGCTAAATCAAAGTAATGATGCCGGTAATGTAGTCTTTTGTTCTAATGTATAAAATAAACATTTACAGATACATCTGAGTTTTTTTTATGTTAAATAATATTTCTTTCTAGTTCCTGGGTGTTCCAGCTGGGTGGGCGGGGCTACAGCTGTGGTTGGAGAGGGTGAGGCCAGAGACTCCACCCAGCAGCAGTGTCCTGCAGGTGCAGAGGGACACCATCACTGCTATTAACCAGGTAGACAATGAGTTGTGGAAAATGGAGATGGTCTTGATAGAAACTGGGACAACAATTACAAAAGGATTGTGTAAGAATAAATAAATAAATAAATCAATAAATAAATAAATAAATAAATAAATAAAGGAAATCCACCAAGTTTGGTTTTTAGAAGTCCCAAAATTTGACTATATTTGGTGTATGCCGATTTTTGTTCCTACACCAGCTTTAGAAATGAGGCCCCTGATTACTATTTATGATGTCCTGAACTGAACGAGGGGGAACTCTTAAAAACTGTAGATAACTGGGAGGCATCAGGATTTTTACTGGGCTAAAATGAGATCTCAGGCTGAATTCAATGATCAGTCAGCTGTTCTCAGCAGTAAAATATATTTCAGGTAAATCTGCCTCAGTGAAGTCCGGAGGGACCTTTCTAATGCTCGAGCTCTATTTCTCCATGTTTCTGAGAAGAATGAGGCACGGGAGGAAATTATGGAGCAGATCTGGGTGTTACTTATATCTTTTTAAATTATACATATAGAACTGTACAGAGTATGCAGGTTGTTCAACATGTTTTCTACATCCATTCAGACCTGAGTATTCTCCTCAGAAACCTTCTCATGTAGCCAGAACAAGCTGACATGGCATCGCTGATCAGATACAGCAGCAGATAGCAGACAAGAGGTCACATAGATCCGTTCCTACACAAAAAAATCTCACCTTCAACTCATCCTCTGTTGGTCACCCTACCTCATCAGCCTATCAAACAGAAATTATCAATGCACTTCCTTATCTGTCTCCTACCTAAAGCTGAGAGGTACCCAGGGTTTTACCTGATGGCTAATTGTCCTTCTGTCACATGTAGCGCCTGTCTCTAGGTCACGTTCACGCTGTCTCGTCTAGCAGGTCCCCTGTATGCACAAGGCTCATCACTCTATTACTTATTGTGCTCCATGGATCTGAATCTAATTCCAGTCACAGGTGTTTACTGAATCTCAAGATCTGCACCAGCTACTTAACCTTTCCTTGATGAGGACTATTTTTCCCACCTCCTGTCAAAAATGACGTCCCCAAAATAAATGAAGAAACCACCTGGGGTGTATGTATAATCCTGGTTTCTAGAGAAAGCTGAAACTGAAAATTAATTATAATTCAGATATGACAAAAACAAAGTCATAGTTACAGGAGAAATTAGCAGAAGCTCTAAAGTGGACAGAGCTGTTCTCATGGTTTTTTACATTCCCATAGAACTGCTGGGGTCGGAACTGTGTTTGGTTTGGATGCTGATGCTTGGTGGAGTCTTTAAGAAGAGTTTCTCCCTGTCGTGCTGTTATGCATTACTAATTAGCATTGTTAGCATTAGTTAGCATTGCTGCTTCCTGCTGTCTGCTGTTATTTAAGTTTAAGTTATTTGTGATGCAGGCATCTCACTCAGCTCCATGGACAGGGGCTGCTCATCACACAACTCCTGCTACATCCTGCTATAACATTTTCTAGATTAATGAGCAAAATAAAACATACTATATTAATCCCAGAGGGAAACTGCAATGAATGGCTGAAATATTCATTATGTTGTAATTATTCTATTTAGTGAACAGTGTCTAACTGAACAGCAGGTAGAAGACAGACTGAAGATATGAGGGTCAGCGATGTGGAAATAATCACTCTGAACCATTTTTGCCTTGACTGGATTCAGACAGTTTGAGGTGCAGAAGCCGAATTATCTTCGTGTCTGAACATAGCTGCTCTTCCTGCTTCTCCAACACACTGATATTCTAGAATTATAGATTTCCAGGAATGTGAAAGGTTTGATTTTATAAAACTAAATATATTTAGTTAATATATTTATTTAATATAGGAAATATTAAATAAATTAGTTCATGAGCATAGACATAACCTCAACTTCCTGTCGTCGACCCAGGGTGGCCGGGCTCTCCCTTAGAGATAGGGTGAGAAGCTCGGTGATCCGGGAGGGGCTCAGAGTTGCTGCTCCTCCACATCAGGAGGAGCCTGTTGAGGTGGCTCGGTCATCTGGTCAGGATGCCTCCTGGACACCTCCCTGGTGAGGTGTTCCGGGCACGTCCCACCGGGAGGAGGCTCTGGGGAAGACCCAGGACACGCTGGACAGACTACATCTCTCGGCTGGCCTGGAAACGCCTCGGGATCCCTCCGGATGAGCTGGTGAATGTGGCCGGGGAGAGGGAAGTCTGGGTTTCTCTCTTAGACAAATGCCCTGCGACCTGACCCCGGATAAGCCAAAGAAAATGGATGGATGGATGGATGGAAAAAGGAAATAAAATTAAAGATCATATTTAAAAGTTATGGAGAATAAAATACTTTTTTTCAACCAGTTTCATCAATTTATCAGACCCGGGTTTGGAGCAGACTTCAGGTTTTCTAGGACTCTACAATATCTTTATTTAGCTGAATAAAATGTGTAAAAAACCAGCAGAGTTCAGTCAGAGGCTTCTTCAGGTCTGTAAGGTGGAGCCGACTCCTGTTAGTGGCTTCATTTAAGTTTATTCTGATTTTCTTTTTAATATTCCATCTCTATATATTGGAGACATAAAGCTCTCTGTTTATTCGGCTAACATCAGCCGTTTGTGGAGAAGAAAAGTTTTTTTCTTCGTGCCTATTTTAATCTGGAAGTCAGATTGTGCGCGTAAGCGCGTGGGATGGATGTGGGTGGAGGAGGGTCTAGATGGGCCAGCCAGTGTGCGTGGGTGTGGGTTGAGGCTTCTGGGCTGGGTCCCCTGACACCCTTGGGGCCCCAGGAAACTCCCACCACACATTTGTCGGGGTTGGTGTGCAGGCTCCCCCTCCTGACGTCATGTCTGGAGGCTGGCTGCTCGCGCTGCTGCTCGAGCTGCGGACACCGTCTACCTCCAACTGAGAAACTTTCCTGGAGTTCTCCGCTTCTTCAGACCGCAGACCGAGTCCAAATCCAGGCAGAGAGGGGTCCGCCGCAGCGCGGAACTGACGGGTCGGTTTTTCTTTGCTTCGGGACTTCAGGATTGAGCTGGAAACCTTCAGGAATATGTTCGGGAATATCCAAGTTTTCCAAACTAGTAAGAAGTGAGAGGATTATCTGACAGGACCTGGACCTGGTTTCTTTCTTTCTGTTCCTCTTCATTAAACTTTATTTTCTGTTGGTTCTGGACATGGCCCAGATCGGATTGGGCCTCTTCCTGTCCCTGTGTCTCTGGTCCGGTTCTGTCCCGGCGGAGCGGCAGCACGGTCGCGGCGGGATCAGGAAGCTGTACGTGCTGCAGTCCGGACCGGGACCGGCTGGAGCGGACGGCGCGGTGCGGGTCAGCTCTATCTCGACGCGGCACGGCCCGGCCGGCCAGCCGCTGGCCTACAACCTAGAACTCAGCGCCAACCTCGGCGGCCCGGTTCGGACGCGCAGGATGGGGAACCAGGCGGCTACAGTCCCGCAGAGTGGACCGGAGCAGGGCCAGCAGCTGTCCGGGTAAGAGACTGGTTCTGTCATTAAATGTAGGTCAGGTTTTATTACCAGGTGTTGACTCTCCTCAGACTCGAACTGGACCTGACAGAGCTGATCTCAGAGGTTGTTGGCACGGCGCCGCTCAGGTCCAAACCTGCCTGACCTGATGAAATCTGGCCTCTGGTTTCATTAGAGCTGATGAAGGACTGCTGAGGAATAGGCAGAACTAACAGGAGAAGATGACCAGAGCGCCCCCCCCCCGTTAACCAGTTAGTTATTACTTAGTACCAACGTGGCCTGGTTTAACCAGCACAGCCTACCTGAGTATTGTTGCTGACCATGTCCATCCCTTTATGACCACAGTGGAGCATCTTCTGATGCTACTTCCAGCAGCTCAGATCATCTCCACCTGCTTTCTAGAACATGACGATGAGTTCACTGGACTCCAACGGCCTCCACAGCCACCAGATCTCAGTCCAGTAGAGCAGCTTTGGGATGTGGTGGAACGGGAGATTCTCATCATGGATGCAGCCGACAAACCTGCAGCAACTGTGTGATGCTGTCATGTTAATATGGAGAAAACCTCTGAGGAAGGTTTCCACCACCTGCTTCATCTATCACACCAGGATTAAAAAGGTCCGACCCGGTACTAGAAGGTGGACCTGATGAAGAGGACGACCCGGTACTAGAAGGTGGACCTGATGAAGAGGATGACCCGGTACTAGAAGGCGGTCCTGATGAAGAGGACGACCCGGTACTAGAAGGCGGTCCTGATGAAGAGGACGACCCTTTTTCACCATCATCTCAGGGATGTCCTGCCCCAGGGTCTATAAAAATTCGGGTCGGGGTGAGCAGATGGTTTTTGGGATTAACTCTGGTGAAATAATCAGTAAACTTATCAACAGTTCACTAAACTATGGGCTCAATATTAGGTCATAAAGATTTTGCAGCTGTAAATGCTTCCACATAATTTCAGAGTCAGCATTTGTAAATCAGCTGGTCGCCCTGTAAAAACAATCTGCCTGAAAAAGTTTGAAAATGTGCAGAAAGAGTCTGCAAGGTTGTAAAAAAGATTTGTATTTGTGGAAAAAAAATAAAGTTCTTTTGTGAAAACCCTGTTCACAGATGTAAAGCACAAAACTGCGTGTGAGACTCTGAAGTTGTAGTTGTGAATGTTATCCAAATCTTTTTACTTCTATCTGATTGGATGGTGACAAATCAAACTATCCAATCAGAGAGCAGTTGGCTTCCCGTCCTTCACACCGCTGCAGGCTCTTATAGCCAAATACTTGCTATAAATGAGCATAAGCTTTTATACTTTAAAGTGTTTTTGTACTGAACTTCAGATAGGTCAGAGTACAAGCTAAAGAAACCCCCACTAACCCATCGTCCTCTACTGGACCAGAAGTTTAGTCTGACTCAGTGAGACTGATGGGGAAGAAAAGGAAGGAGGGGAACAATGTGAAGGAAAGGTGGTGAAACACGTGTTCTGATAACTAGAAGGGTTAGGGTTAATCACTTTCATTTAATTCAAGCTTAGAGTCGGAATGAGAGAAAGGAAAACCAGCAGGGAAACAGTGGACTGTGGGTGGTCCAGCAGCCTGGACTCAGCCTTGAAGAATGTTTGGTCCTGTGATTAGTGAATAAAGCAAAGCTGGAAATTTTAGCTGCCCCAGTTAAAAGAAGGAAGTCCTCCGGGACCAGACTGTAGAGGGAAGACCTCAGGGACCAGACCGGTGAGGGAAGACCTCCGGGACCAGACTGGAGAGGGAAAGCCTCAGGGACCAGACCGGTGAGGGAAGACCTCCGGGACCAGACTGGAGAGGGAAAGCCTCCGGGACCAGACTGGAGAAGGAAGACATCCGGGACCAGACTGTAGAGGGAAGACCTCTGGGACCAGACCGGTGAGGGAAGACCTCTGGGACCAGACTGGAGAGGGAAAGCCTCCGGGACCAGACTGGAGAAGGAAGACATCCGGGACCAGACTGTAGAGGGAAGACCTCTGGGACCAGACCGGTGAGGGAAGACCTCCGGGACCAGACTGGAGAAGGAAGACATCTGGGGCCAGACCGGAGAGGTAAAGCCTCCGGGACTTCCAGGACCAGACCGGAGAGGGAAAACCTCCGGGACCAGACCGGAGAGGGAAGACCTCCGGGACCAGACCGGAGAGGGAAAACCTCCGGGACTTCCAGGACCAGACCGGAGAGGGAAAACCTCCGGGACTTCCAGGACCAGACCGGAGAGGGATAACCTCCGGGACCTCTGGGACCAGACCGGAGGGGGAAGACCTCTGGGATCAGACTGGAGAGGGAACACCTCCAGGACCTCTGGGACTAGACTGGAGAGGGAAGACCTCTCTGGGGCACAGAGGGTTTGTGGGGCCTGGATTCACACTGTTTCTTTAGCAGACTGAATATCTGGTTTTGGTGCGGCTAATAATTTTCTCCTTTCACCTTCATCTTCAACATGAACATCTAAAATCTCCTGAACTCTGTTCTCAACAGATTAATTTAAAAGTTAAATGGGTTGTTATAAAAAACGGAAACGTCAGTGATGAACAAACACATTTAGGGTCCAGTTTAACGTCTCTCCTGTTAGATGAATGAATGAATGAATTTATTGTTATTGAACAACAATTACATCAATAATCATTGGCAGTGAAATTCTTGGATCCCAGGCTCTCCTAGCAATGCTAAAAGAATATAAACAACAATAAAAATAGTCAAACACAAAAAGCAAGAATGCTACAAATAAGTTATACAATAAAATATATAATAAGTAATAAGAAGATGTTATTATTTAAAGGTGGTGTTGCTGCTGACAGCATTTAGAAGTCTTATGTTCTGCGGTATGAAGCCGTCCCTGAGCTGGTGGGACGGGCCTGAATGCTGTGAAACCATCGGCCAGACGGTAGCAGACAAAACAGTTTGTGACTGGGGTGGTTGGGGTCCTTCATGATTTTGGGGGCCTTCCTCCTACACCGATGGGTGTAGAGGTCCTCTATGGATGGCAGGACCGTCCCGGTGATGTGCTGAGCAGCTTTCACCACCCTCTGTAGAGCCTTGCGGTGGAGGGCGGTGCAGCTGCTGTACCAGGCGGTGATGCAGCCAGTCAGGATGCTCTCTATGGTGCAGCTATAAAAGTTGATCAGGCCAGGATTAAGTGAAACATGTTGGCTTATCTTCAAACACAGCTCACATATTAATATTTAGTGGTTTGAGTCAGAGTGCACCTGAGAGTCCTGCATCAGTCAGCTGATGGCTGAACCTGAGTGTGTTTCTTTGTTTCATCTGCTTGTTCTGTGTGTGCAGGGTGAATGTGTGTGGAGGGCAGTGCTGCCATGGATGGAGTAAAAGTCCAGGATCACAGCGGTGCACCAAGCGTAAGTCTCCACCAAGTTCCTCTCACAACACTTAAACTCTGGTTACTAAATAAAAGATGAAGATGTGAACTAGTTTGTGGAAAGCATGGACGGCGTGTCCTGCAGACTAAAGAGGAGAGGGAGCATCCAGCTTGTTATCAGTGGACAGGTGAAAAGCTGCATCTCTGATGGGATGGGGCTGCATTAGTGCCTATGGCGTGGGCAGCTTCCACATCTGTGAAGCTCCATCAATGCTGAAAAGTACATGGAGGTTTTAGAGCAACATCTGCTCCCATCCAGACAACGTCTCTTTCAGGGAAGGACTTGCAGATTTCAGCAAGACGATGCTGAACCACATCCTGTATCCATACGCATCCAGCTCATATTTTCCATCACATAATAAAATGTCTCCGTTTCATCATCTGACATGTTGTTGATCTTCTACTGGGGATAAAATATGACCTGGTGAGGTTTATAAATCGTTGAATTTCCATCTTTTGTTTCATGTTGTTTCTTAGAAAATACTGAAACATACAGTTTGTGGAGCTTGACTTTAAACACATCTTCAGTCATTCAAGATAAACTCCCTAAAACCACTGATAGCTTCAGTGAAAAGGATCCGGGGCTTTAGAAGGGTCTGGGTGGGAAAAGAGGCTTTTGCTCCAGCATCTGGCGTGACCTCCTCGTGCAGCCTCGGCTCTAACTAATTGTTTCCTGTAACAGTTGTTTGTTCCTTCACATCAGCGTGGAGGAATTTCAGCGTCAGCTCACATAAGCTGCCCTCTTCACATCCTTCCACAGCATTTCTACTGCAACTCGACTTGTTTATTCAGTCTTTAGCTTTTCTTTGGTTGAGCTGTTTCGTCATGTCGGTGTTTTTATGGAAGCCTTCTGGCTGCTGAACATGATTCCAGGAAGCTGTGGACGGAGTGTAAAGTCCCAGCTTTGTTTCATGCACACCGTAGTTGGAGTTTTCCTGTGAAAGTGGCCAGCGTGAAAGATGCCTTTTCTGTGCTGCTCTGTATTCATGGCTTCGCTCTTGGAGAGATTTCTGTTGGTGAACCACTCCGGGATACATGAACAATGGTCTTTCCTCTGTTTGCTGGAATTCAAACTCTTTCCAGATGGTTTTCCAGCCAGATGAGACGGTTCTTTAACAGTTTTCAGCCAGGGGACAAACACTATTTTTAAAGAGCTCTGAAGTCTAATTTTTCCTGGAATCTGGAACTATAATCTGATTTATAAATGTTATTAAATATAATTAAAATGAACTTACTTAGGTTTTAGCTTCATATTAACTGGAAACCATGAAGGTTCTCATAGTTTTACCACTTAAATCAAAAACTTTACCAAGCAAAGAAATAATAAATATAATATTTGTGAAATAGCTTATAGTTATCTATATCGTTCTGTAGGCTCTGGTGGGTGATGTTAGCAATAAAATTGGCACAATAACTGATGTGAGACGTGGACTGAGTATGTCCATGGCCAACATGCAAACAATCCAAAGACTTAAAAGCTCAAGTCAGGATTATTATCAGAAAAATTGCTTATTATTATTATTATTATTATCATTATGATTATTATCATTATGATTATGATTATGATTATTATTATTATTATTATTATTATTATTATTATTATTATTATTATTATTATTATAATAACAACAACAACAACAGCAATATTAATTCAGTGGGTAGAGTGGTCATCTTGTAGCCTGACTGTTGCCGGTTCGATCCGGGTGGAACGTTCCACAGCCTGAGGAGCTCCCAGATATCCGGGTGGAGCGTTCCACAGCCTGAGGAGCTCCCAGGTATCCGGGTGGAGCGTTCCACAGCCTGAGGTGCTCCCAGGTATCCGGGTGGAGCGTTCCACAGCCTGAGGTGCTCCCAGGTATCCGGGTGGAACGTTCCACAGCCTGAGGAGCTCCCAGGTATCCGGGTGGAGCGTTCCACAGCCTGAGGTGCTCCCAGGTATCCGGGTGGAGCGTTCCACAGCCTGAGGTGCTCCCAGGTATCCGGGTGGAGCGTTCCACAGCCTGAGGTGCTCCCAGGTATCCGGGTGGAGCGTTCCACAGCCTGAGGAGCTCCCAGATATCCGGTTGGAGCGTTCCACAGCCTGAGGAGCTCCCAGGTATCCGGTTGGAGCGTTCCACAGCCTGAGGCGCTCCCAGGTATCCGGGTGGAACGTTCCACAGCCTGAGGAGCTCCCAGATATCCGGTTGGAGCGTTCCACAGCCTGAGGCGCTCCCAGGTATCCGGGTGGAACGTTCCACAGCCTGAGGAGCTCCCAGATATCCGGGTGGAGCGTTCCACAGCCTGAGGAGCTCCCAGGTATCCGGGTGGAGCGTTCCACAGCCTGAGGAGCTCCCAAGTATCTAGGTGGAGCGTTCCACAGCCTGAGGAGCTCCCAGATATCTGGTTGGAGCGTTCCACAGCCTGAGGAGCTCCCAGGTATCCGGGTGGAGCGTTCCACAGCCTGAGGAGCTCCCAGGTATCCGGGTGGAGCATTCCACAGCTTGAGGAACTGCTGCCTGGAAGTCCTGTCTCTAATTGTCTTCAGCGTTGTTCTGGGGCGATGAGATGGTGAGTGTCTGGAGTGGAGGTTTCTGGTAAAAGACATATTGACTTGTTTTAACTTTTCCTCACTCTTTCTCTCTTTTGTTTCCTTTCTTCCTCTGATAACGTCTTGCGTTTCTTTGCTGCATCAGCCACTGGGCGCGCGCAGAACATCTGGTGTGTTTATATCCGGTGGCTAGCATGTGACGTGGTGCGTGAAGTGAAACTCTGCTGCAACGTCACGCGGCGTCCCGAAAGTAACAGCAGTGGTTTCTGAGCCTCAGACGCTGCTGGACTGCGACGGCTCCAGAAATGAACACAATAGACATCACCGTACCATCAAAGTCTGGAACGTAGTTTTTTTTTTTTTAAATTTTTGGACAGCAACAGGAGCCGGACAGGAAAGCTGGGTCGGAGAGCTGGGGGAATGACCTGCACAAAGGGCTCCAGGCCGGGACTCGAATCCCGGCTGGCTGGACCGAGGAGCTGTAGCCTCTGTACATGACGCAGCTGCACACCTGACCTATGAATCCCTGTCACAGATCCCTCTACATTATCCAAGAAAGATTCAGTCTCTTGATCAAGGAAATGGCCATCAGTCCCTGGTATCTGTAACCATCCGCTGCTTCAGACCTGCTTCCGGGCCGGCTCCTGGTTTCTGGAACCATCCGCTGCCTCAGACCTGCTTCCGGGCCGGCTCCTGGTTTCTGGAACCATCCGCTGCCTCAGACCTGCTTCCGGGCCGGCTCCTGGTATCTGAAACCATCCGCTGCCTCAGACCTGCTTCCGGGCCGGCTCCTGGTATCTGGAGCCATCCGCTGCCTCAGACCTGCTTCCGTGCCGGCTCCTGGTATCTGGAGCCATCCGCTGCCTCAGACCTGCTTCCGGACCGGCTCCTGGTATCTGGAGCCATCCGCTGCCTCAGACCTGCTTCCGGACCGGCTCCTGGTATCTGGAGCCATCCGCTGCCTCAGACCTGCTTCCGGGCCGGCTCCTGGTATCTGGAACCATCCGCTGCCTCAGACCTGCTTCCGGGCCGGCTCCTGGTATCTGGAACCATCTACACCGCTCATACCTGTTTCAGTCTCTTCAGATTCTGTCAATATGTTAAATTTGCTATTAACATGATCAAATTATGTCATAATTTGATCAATCAAAATGTGTCAATAAAAGATATTAATGAAAGATATGTCTGAATCAAATATTTAAAAAAAGAAAAGTCACTTCCAGTGTAAAATGACCATTTCAATGTTTATTATTTCTATTTTCACATTTATTATTTACATAATTAAAAAAAAACTTTTATCTATTTATGTTGTATTTTTAAATTTTTTTCTTTATTTTTAAATTTACTTTTTTATTTAGTAAACACAAATAAATGTGAATAAAAGCAAATAAATAAAATAAATTTGTCATGTAAATGAAAGTAAAAAAGGCCAGAAATGTTTTGTTGTAAATTTGTGACAACAGACGTTAAAGGGTTAAAACCTTATTTCATCTGTGATTCAGCCGGCGGTATGAATGAAGTCTTGGTCTGATGCTGCTGTTTAGGAGACCAACATCTCTGAGGAATGTTTACCTTACTGAATCCATCACACCAAGAACTGAGGTGTTTCTGGAGGAAAACGGGGGTGCAGCACGGTACCAGAAGGCTGACCTGATGGATTGGATGCTGGGTGTGTTTGTCCAGCTGTTTTCAGCATGCCTTGCTATTTTTGCGGGAGTCAAACTCGTAACCTTCTGCAACTCATGGCTGTCAGGCAGGAATGTTCCTTGTGGTCCTCCCTGACCCCATAAATCAGACAGCTGGATATAGATGTGAGTTTGGTGTTTTCTTGCTGTTTTCCTATTCCTGACGACATGTGACTCAGCCACACAGAACTCATCTGATGCAGGCGCTGATCAGGAGACATTCCTCCTCCAGACTGAGGGACATTATCGGGTTGCAGGGCAGAGCAGCGCTTTGTCAAACTGGGCTGGAGCTGAAATGTCAGCTATGCTGCAGACGGAACAAATGATTCATATGATGTGAGGATGAACACAGATGAGCTGCAGGATGCTCAGTATCAGGGTCTGGGAGTTTCTTGTTGTTCACACTTTGTGCATGAGAGCTGCTGGCCCTGCAGCACTGATCCCAGCGAAACTGTCAGGATCATTTTCCTTCCAGCTGTATTTTCTCCTGCTTCAA
Source organism: Melanotaenia boesemani (assembly GCF_017639745.1). Taxonomy (NCBI): domain Eukaryota; kingdom Metazoa; phylum Chordata; class Actinopteri; order Atheriniformes; family Melanotaeniidae; genus Melanotaenia; species Melanotaenia boesemani. Next base: position 3,084,421 of record NC_055697.1, read on the forward strand.
AAAATAAAATAAAGAAACACAGTTTGATACCTATCAGACTGATCCAATATATGCCCCTGAGAAACATCCACTCATCATTCTTTAACTTTATTTTAGTTCATCCCAAATCACATCTATGTCAAGAAATAAGAAGTCCACCCCAGGTTCCATGGTGTCAGACTCTGACTGGACCAGGTCACCACCGTGGTCCTGGTGTAGACCTGCTGCTGTGTTTGGGATCATAGTCCTACTGCATGAGACAGATTCAGCTTCAGCTGTCCAACAGATGGACTCTGAAAGTCGGGTTGAGGTGTTTGTGATGATTCGCTCCTTGTTGGTCTGGTCTGTCCAAAGGACGTTGTTGTCCTCACTGCTTCTCCGGTGCAGTTAGCCAGATCGCTTCACTCTAACAGTGCTGAAGCACGAAGACCGTTACTTCCAATGATCTTTATCATCATTTTGTTTAAAAAGTAAAACTGAAATAAACTATTTTTAACCAGAAATGTTCATCTACAAGCATAAATGAGTCACAACATCGAATAGAGCGAACTAGCTAACATGCTAATGCATGTTTGCTAGTAGCTAAAAAAGCAGCATTTTAAACTTGCTGACACCATAAAAAACACCAATTTTAATGACAAATGTAAAGAAGACAATCACAGGTAAAAGAAAATGATCAACAACCAGAATTTATAAGTTTAGTCTATGAAACAAGGACTCTGGACTTGTCCCAGAAGGCTGGTGGTGTGATCGGATGCAGCTCCGCCAACCTAAACCCTGCTGCCATGTTCTTTTTTCTCCTGCAACCTTTCCCAACAAGCCAAACTGGTTCAGTCATTTTATAACTGGACTGTCATGAACTCTAACATTTAACCGGCTGACTGTGGCCTGGAGAGTCTGAAATGGAGCTTTGGGGTTTTTTCCACGGTCTGGTCTTGGTCTGACATTGCTGGGACGTCCGCTCCTAGGAAGATTGGCAGCTGTACTGCATGTTTTCCACTGATGAAACATCTTTCTCTGTAAAATGATGGACTCCAGATAGTTTTAAATTATAATCCTTCTCAGATTGATGCTTCTTTAAAGCTTTTTTCATATATCAGTTGCCTTCAGAAGCTCTGTGAAGGTCTCACCTTAGCATTTTAATCAGGTTGAGGTCTGGACTTTTGATCTGTTGAGCCCATGTAGTGACACTGAAAGAAAATGTATTTTATTGCTTGACTATGGATATGTGGGAATGAGATAAATAAGTCATGGGCATGGCCAGTAACTTTGCCCTTTGTTGTAGTTTTAAACTGCCCCTTAAATGTCTGAATAAAGTGTTTATCATTTATTATGTGATGAATCTCAGATTTCAGAATATCATTGTAACAGACCATCTCATTCACCCCAAGATTAATATAAAATAAATCTAAATTATCCATGTTACATGTGATTATATATTACTCTAGAATACTTTGGTGTCCAAAAGGAGTTTATGGTCCAGTTAATGACTGCAAGGTGTCCAGATCATCATCCCTCCACCACCGTGCTTGAGGTGTTTGTGTTGATTCGATGTGTTTGGTTTTCTCCAAATGTTTGTGCTTTATGCACATTTCTGTTCTGGTTATTGGTAATAATCACTTCCATTTTCAGACTTGCATCAACAGTTGATGGATGGCTGAATGGCCTTGTCTGAGTTAGTGTCCGTGAGAGAGATTTCCAGCGAGGTGCGCTGATGCAAACAATGACACTGCAGTCGCTCAGCTAATCCCTCACTGCTGGTTTGGTGATAAGGACGATGTGTGGGGTTAGCCGGGAGAACACCTGGCATCTTGCTGACTCCAGTGAATTTCTGCTCGTTGCCTGGCGGTCAGGTCCATTACGGCTCATTATTGTGTCCATCAGTACTGATGATGCAGGGCTGTGTGCTGAATGCAGATGTTTGTAGGTGTGAAGGGATGTGGGGGGTTGGAGGCGTAAGCAATAAAGAAGTACACTGTACACAGTGTTGATGGAGCACTGCTTCCCCCTCCTGAGCCGTCAGATGGTGAGCCAGAATCTCCTTGAAGCCATCCGGAAGTCACTCTCCAAGGTTTTTACGTCAGTGACAGCTGAAGCTGCTTTTGGCTTAGCCTGCCGATACCCATCAGCTGCCTCTGGAGTTGTACAGGCCACAAAGGCCAGATAGGACCCCTTTTTCAGCTTGACAGCATCCCTCACTGCTAGTGTCCACCAACGAATTCAGTGATTTCCACCACGACAAGGACCTTACAGCCACAGCTCCAGCTGGCCGGCTCAACAATGAAGCCGTGGAACACCATCTACTCAAACTCAGTATCCTGGTTGGGGATGGAGAGGACAGTAAAGAGGGGTCGACCAGCAGCAGAACTCTAATCCCGGGAATCCTGCTGAGAAAAAAGAAGAGAAACACAGATGAACGATAACATCAGATGTTTCTGCTTGGAGGGTAAAGAGAGAGGAGCCCAGTGCATCATGGGATATCCCCCAGCAGAGAGGAGCCCAGTGCATCGTGGGACGTCCCCCAGCAGCCTCGGCCTATAGCAGCAGGACTTACCTGTCTGAGCTCCTGTTTATTCATGCTCCAGCAAGATCCATGAGATTCTGCACCCAGCTGATGTTGTCCATTCCAAGGACCAGATTTAAGTCTGGAGGTGGCCGAGCCTTTTCGGTGGCAGGTCTCCGACTCTGGAACAACCTCCCTCCAAGTGTTAGATCTGCACAGTCACTGGAACATTTAAATCCCTCTGGCTTTTACCACACATTGACCAAAACATTTTTCTGGTTTTAACTGTCCTAGTTCTTGTTGCCTTAGTTATTTTTAATTTTTAAATTGTTTTAATTACTTTATTTTATTGCTCTATTACTATTCACTTTATTTTATTTTAGATGTGTTGTAGTTTGTAAAGCACTTTGGGCAGCAGGACCTGCTAGAAAAGTGCTTTATAAATAAACCTGACCTAAAGGGATGGATCAGGGTCACCAAGCCAGACCTGCTATAAGATTTATCAGGAGCGAAAGTTTGAAGATGAGCAGAAGGTAGAGAGTCGGTCAGCTACCTGAAGCCAGACTGGGAGCCGGTTCCTCAGAGAGGGGTCCGATAACTGAAGGTTCTTCTTCCTGTTCTACTTTTAGATCGTCTAGGAACCACCTGTGAACCTGCAGGCTGAGAGTGAAGCCCTGATGGGAACTCTGAGATCTTTAAGATCCAGTAGATCCGGATCACTGTGAGCGTTATGTGTGAGGAGAACAATTTTAAATTCTATTCTCCTACAAACACCTCTGGGTAAGAACAATAACCAGAAATTACAGTTCTCTAATCTGGAAGTAACAAATCCATGAACTAGTTTTTCTGCATCACTTTAAGACAATATGGTCCTCACTCAGAATATTATGTAGGTGGAAGAAGGTAGTTCTAGAAAGCTGTTTTATATGGGAGTCAAAGAACAGATCCTGGTCCAGAATATCTCCAAGGTTCGTAGCTGTATTACTGGAAGCCAAGATAATACCATTCGCAGTAATGATGATGGGCTAACTGCAGCTGGTTTACCTCATCACAGCTTTCAGCTAAGAATAATTCTGACTGTGTGGTGGCCGGTCTCACTCTCTGAAGCACACTCACTCCTTTCACTGCAACTTTACTCCAGAGAATATTCCACTGAGCTTCATTCACGTGGGCTGGCTCACCTGTATGAGCAGCGTTACGCATCCCAGCCAGCAGGTGTCCTCTTTGCTGCCTGTTTCATAACTTTTAAAAAGCGAGTTTATCTTTTCTACTGTAAAATCATGTCTTGTTTGTAGCCACTCTGCTGATGTTGCTGCCTTGTCTACAGCTTGTATGAATCTTTGCAAGTGTTACGTCCCCCTTTTGTCCAGGGGTCAATAGGACAGTAACACAGACAAGGCCGGACCAAGGATAAATAAAATACAATGATCTTTATTAATAATCAAAACAAAAATGGGTTTCAAAACACAAACAATCCTTCTCAGGCTATGGTTTAACTACAAAACAAAATTAACAAACTAAAAGTGTCCCTTTTGGGTTTTAACAATTATCTTTAACACTAACAACTAACAAATAAACCAAACAAACCAAAATGTCCCTAAAATGGGCTACACGCTCTCAGGCGGACTTCTAATAATCAAAACAAAACCAAGCTCCTAATAATTCAAACACAAAACCTCTTTATTTCAGGCAGGGATGGTACTTAAACTCAGAACACAAAAGCAATTAATCTTACACCAAATCTCCAAAAATCCACACACAGGGAAACCACACAAGCAGAAATCTCTCTCAAACGCGTGTGTCCCACAGTTCACAGCTGCCACAAATGATGGTAATGATGCATTCTTAAAGGAGGCCTCTCCTCCGGATTGGGTAGCTGGTTAGGAAGTGAAGCGTAGGGTGACCGATCATGAAGCAGGCGAGGCGGGTGCTGGGTAATCTTCACTGTCACTTGGTTTTCCAGCACTTCCTGCAACTCAAGTTCCTCCTGGCTGATAAGCCGGCAGGCGTAACAACAAGCTCAGTTGGATCCGTTCAAAGAAGTGAAGCTGTTTCAGTATCGCAGCAGCTACAACTAACTCAGCAGTAGGCCAGGTGTATTCTACAAGGTTGTGGTTAGCCTGTACCCCTAAAACGCCAGCCAATCTCTCCTGTGTCTCTTCTTTCTTTATCAGTGTCTCAGGAACGGTACTGTTTAACTATGTGGGGTAAATTGTGATGGATAGTATTAACTGGTAAATCCACAGTGATCCATGATAACAGCATTATTTATAAAAACATCACTATCACTACTATGTTGCTAAGAGACCTCTTATTAGACCTGGACATGATGATGAAGCCACTTCCTGTCAGACTTTCCACCAATCAGAGAGCTAAGATTGACGGTAACGTCCAATCAGGAGCAGCCAAAGATCAACCAGTGAGCAGAAAGTTTTATGTGTGTGTGAAAAGAAGAAAAATAATGCTCCTCTATGGCTGGAATAAAGCCAAGAAGACGTTTCTGATGCACGGTGGTGCCACAAAGCAGCTGAGCTGGAGTTGGTTTAGTGAGGATAGCAGGTAAATAGTAGCAGGAATAACTGGAAATGAGGAAAAAGTGGAAACATGGAAATAGTTTCTGTTGTGTGTTTGTTTCAATAACAATATTTTTTCTCCTTAAAGCCAAGACTTGAGAGAACGATGAGATGAGAAAAGGCTTGGTCACTGTTGATCTGTGTGTTATTTCTACAAAGTTCTGTTAGTAATAAATTCTGCTTTCTTCTTCTGGTCGACCTTTATGCTGCTATATCTATTCATACATTCATTTTACATCATTTTACCTCCCAGTCTGACAGCTGCTACACACTGGTTTATACTGGGATTAAAAGCTGCTACAGACTGGTTTATACTGGGATTAAAAGCTGCTACACACTGGTTTATACTGGGATTAAAAGCTGCTACAGACTGGTTTATACTGGGATTAAAATCTGCTAAAGACTGGTTTATACTGGGATTAAAAACTGCTACACACTGGTTTATACTGGGATTAAAAGCTGCTACAGACTGGTTTATACTGGGATTAAAATCTGCTAAAGACTGGTTTATACTGGAATTAAAAGCTGCTACAGACTGGTTTATACTGGGATTAAAAGCTGCTACACACTGGTTTATACTGGGATTAAAAGCTGCTACAGACTGGTTTATACTGGGATTAAAATCTGCTAAAGACTGGTTTATACTGGGATTAAAAACTGCTACAGACTGGTTTATACTGGGATTAAAAGCTGCTACAGACTGGTTTATACTGGAATTAAAAGCTGCTACAGACTGGTTTATACTGGGATTAAAAGCTGCTACAGACTGGTTTATACTGGGATTAAAAGCTGCTAAAGACTGGTTTATACTGGAATTAAAAGCTGCTACAGACTGGTTTATACTGGGATTAAAAGCTGCTAAAGACTGGTTTATACTGGAATTAAAAGCTGCTACAGACTGGTTTATACTGGGATTAAAATCTCCAACTGCTACAGACTGGTTCATACTGAGATTAAAATCTTCAGCTGCTACAGACTGGTTTATACTGGGATTATTGGCTCCTGCTGCTACAGACTGGTTTATACTGAGATTAAAATCTTCAGCTACTAGAGACTGGTCCATACTGGGATTAAAAGCTCCAGCTGCTACAGACTGGTTTATAACGCTGCCTTGTTGCTCGGTGGCCATGCTCATCACTAATACCGTGTTACTGCTTGTTTACTTCATGATGACATCACTTTAAGACAAAGTGCATTACTGTGACTAACTTATACATTTATATAACATGACTGTTTCAGCTTCACAAGTAAGATAAGTCCATCTCTCCCAGAACATTAGCGAGCTCCATAAATCCTCAGCAGGCGTTCTTATCAAACCTAATCTCAACTGTTTAAGGCCAGCAGTGACTCAGATAATGTGGAATTTAATACATTATATATGAATGTCATATCTTTCCACTGCTACCTGCTTCTGAATTCAGCAAACATCTGTCTCAGCAAGGTTAAATAGGCGGCTGCAGTTACCACAAAGTCAGAGCAATTTTCTCTCCTTCACCATGGAATTTTAAGGCCTTGCATCAAGGCAATGACACAAAGAGGATCATTATCCCTCACAGCTTCTGCTGAGAGACATGAAGAATACTTTTAACTCTTGCACACCCAGATCAGAGCTCGGTGAAAGTTTGCTGAGACTCTGAACAGCAGGCCCTGCGTGGTTTGATCAGGGCATCGTCATGACTGATGTGTTTCCTGTCCCCAGCTAACAAGTTAATTACCAGCCTTTACCACATCCTTGTCGGCAAACAGAGCTCCTGTGTAACTGACTGCAGTCTGAGAGAGGCAGGGGGAAAGCTATTTGCAGAACAGATGGCAGCTTCAGCTCCAGGCCAGAGAAAAGGAGAGAGGTGGGGGAAGTCAAAAGTATTTACACCAGTTGGATAAGAAAAATCGAACTTAACCCAAAGTGGAAAATGAAGCGTGGCGCTGTGTGAAAACCTTAACGTAACTCAGCTTCGGGGGGAAAGACAGCAATGATGTCATGTTTGAGGTAACTGCTGCATGGGTGTCAGTCAGCTGATAGAACATGTTGACCATTTCAGGGGCATGAATGTTTTAGTTGCACTGTGAGAAAAATCTGTAGACATGTTGAATTTGGCTTGAGTCTGAATTTGAGGACAAACCTCATTCTGTGTTTTCTTTTTCTTTAACAGTTATTAACAGTGAGAGGACGTACAAACAGCTAAAAGTAAGAATACATATGAGCAAACATGACCTGAGGCAAGAAGAGAAAGATACGTTCCAACAAACTGAAGGAGAAACAGGATAAAAAAATCTACATATACACATAACTCGCCTCTTCTCTCCATGACGTTGGTGGTAGAATTCAGAAGTTATGTGATGCGTTAAAATAAACCTGGCGAGGACAATAGAAGCAGCCCCGAGCAGAGGATCCATGCAGAAGCCCGAAGTGCCAAAGCTCCTAGAACATCCAACCACAGCCACCCCACCCAGGGGCCCACCAGGGCCTGACAAACCCAAGCCCACCTGGGACCATAATTGACAAAGAACGTCAAGAGATATGATATACAACCCACATCCTGAAAAGTGGGGTTTCTGTGTAAAATGTAAATTAAAACCAGATTTCACTGATTTATAAACCTCATCAGGTCATATTTTATCCCCAGTAGAAGATAAACAACATCTTCGATGATGAAACTGAGATATTTCACCATGTGATAGAAAATATGAGCTGATAGTGAATCTGATGCAGCAACATGTCTGTAAAAAGTAGTTCCAGGGTGATGTTCATCACGGTGTAAAAAGTAGTTCCAGGGTGGTGTTCGGCACGGTAGTTCCAGGGTGATGTTCAGCACGGTGTAAAAAGTAGTTCCAGGGTGATGTTCAGCACGGTGTAAAAAGTAGTTCCAGGGTGATTCTCGGCATGGTGTAAAAAGTAGTTCCAGGGTGACGTTCAGCATGGTGTAAAAAGTAGTTCCAGGGTGAAGTTCGGCATGGTGTAAAAAGTAGTTCCAGGGTAAAGTTCGGCACGGTGTAAAAAGTAGTTCCAGGGTGACGTTCGGCATGGTGTAAAAAGTAGTTCCAGGGTGACGTTCGGCATGGTGTAAAAAGTAGTTCCAGGGTGACGTTCGGCATGGTGTAAAAAGTAGTTCTAGGGTGACGTTCGACATGGTGTAAAAAGTAGTTCCAGGGTGACGTTCTGCATGGTGTAAAAAGTAGTTCCAGGGTGGCGTATGGTGTAAAAAGTAGTTCCAGGGTGACGTTCGGCACGGTGTAAAAAGTAGTTCCAGGGTGACGTTCGGCACTGTGTAAAAAGTAGTTCCAGGGTGATGTTCGGCACGGTTTAAAAAGTTGTTCTAGGGTGACGTTCGGCACGGTGTAAAAAGTAGTTCCAGGGTGACGTTCGACATGGTGTAAAAAGTAGTTCCAGGGTGACGTTCGACATGGTGTAAAAAGTAGTTCCAGGGTGACGTTCTGCATGGTGTAAAAAGTAGTTCCAGGGTGACGTTCGACATGGTGTAAAAAGTAGTTCCAGGGTGACGTTCGACATGGTGTAAAAAGTAGTTCCAGGGTGACGTTCTGCATGGTGTAAAAAGTAGTTCCAGGGTGGCGTATGGTGTAAAAAGTAGTTCCAGGGTGACGTTCGACATGGTGTAAAAAGTAGTTCCAGGGTGATTTTCGGCATGGTGTAAAAAGTAGTTCCAGGGTGGTGTTCAGCACGGTGGAAAAAGTAGTTCCAGGGTGATGTTCGGCATGGTGTAAAAAGTAGTTCCAGGGTGGTGTTCAGCATGTTGTAAAAAGTAGTTCCAGGGTGGTGTTCAGCATGGTGTAAAAAGTAGTTCCAGGGTGATGTTCGGCATGGTGTAAAAAGTAGTTCCAGGGTCGTGTTCAGCATGGTGTAGCATCTCCTCTTCTTCTAACAACTGTTTGGAAACGTCTGGGAAGGGAGGAGACCAGTTGCTGGAGTTTTAGGAGAGGAATGTTGTCCCATTCTGGTCTGATGCAGGATTCTAGCTGCTCTACAGTCCTGGACCTTGGTTGCTGGATTCCTGCTTCCATGATGCTTCAGATGTCGTGTATTGGTGGAAGGTCTGGACTGCAGGCAGGCCAGTTCAGCAAACAAAATCATTTGAGATTTCAGGGTGAACTGTATTCACACACAGTTGTTTCTGGACGTCTTCCTGAGTCCATGCAGTGGTTTCCAGTAGAGAATCATGTCTGCTTTTAATGCAGGCTTGTCCCAGCACACAGAGATTCCTCCTGATTCTCTGAATCTATTAATATAATACAATCTTTATTTTCAAAGTCTTCAGAGCAATTTTTAATGTTACATATGCTATCATAATGTAAGCCTATCATCATTCAGCTGATAAGTTAATTTTATTCCAACTTCCTGAACATGTCTGCTTTCTTTGGGAACTACTGCTAAATGAGCCACTGTTATGTGGTTACGACTTTTCCGGCCAACATTTCTCATGTGGCTTTGTGCTGCTCCTCCAGAATGAGGTAAATACAATACATACATGATGGATAACACATATGACATAATGGCCACGGTTACAGGATGTTTTTTAATTCTGAATTAACTATTCAGAATTGAAGTATTCTCTTTCGTGTTTACATTGACATAGTAATTCTGAGTTGAGGTTTACATGGAAAACACATTCAGTCGTCTTTATTTAATTCTGCTTTAGATCTGGGGGCTGGGAAGGGTTCTGATTGGATGAGGGGAACTTGACGTATTTTACGTCTACCGGAACAAAACAAACTCCAGCTCCTGCTTCTTTCGTCTACAACATGGAAAACACATAATAAGAACTATTTTCTCTCTGATAGTGAATCTAGTTTTGAAGCAGTGAACCAGCATCCAGCTTCACTTTGCTCAGCTGAGGAGGAGGAGGAGGGAGGAAGAGTACTGTATCATCATGGTGACAGGACAAAGGAACGAGCATGCTCAGAACAACCCGAATTATTTAAAGCAGAATGAACGTTTACATGATCGAGGAATTATTCAGTTCACATTTAAAATGAGAATAAACCAGACACTTACGCATTTAAGTTTAATTCAGAATTGCCATTTTCATTCAGATTTAGGTGTTTATTTTGAAGTTTATTCTGAATTAAAGGGGAATTAAAACTCTCATGTAAACCTGGCCAATAAATAGCTGATCATCAGTGTGAACCAGAGATATTTACAAGTTAGTTTGAGCAAGTCTGAGTCAAGTCTCCATTCACTTTCAGTTGTTATGAGTCATCTGCAATCTGGTCTGCTTGGATCACTGCATAATAACATTCAAGTAATTTAAAATCCATCCTTCCCCTTCAACAGCATTTAGTAACAGCACTGGTCATCAGCTTGATAAAAACATTTAATGTGTACCAATGTCTGGACCCACAGAGTTGGAAGAGAACTCTTCTAAACTTAGGGTTCGTTCACAGCAGCCTTTTTTATTTCAGTCCGAGTCTGTTTGCTGGGAACGTGTCATGGTCAATGGGTCTTTGGTTCAGTAGGTTTTTGTTTTTTTACTGTTCTGTAGGTTTTCTGTCACAGTCATGTCATGTCCTGTTTTATTGTTGTAGTTCCTTCCCTTGTGTATTATGGTTTGCTTTCCATTTTCTGTTCATTAGTTCACCTGGTTTGATTTGTTCATTCACTTCTTCTGTTCCTCATTAGTCCTTCTGTTGATATATACCCCCTTTCTTTCCTTTTCACCTTGCCAGTCCATTGTAGTCTTCATGATTCATAGTCTTTTTGCCGGGTCATATAGTCTCACAGTCTTGCCTCAGTAGTGTTTTTTTGTGAGTTGTGCTAGTTTTTTGTTCAATAAAATCTTATTCTGCATCTGTCTGCCTCCTGCCTTGTCATCTGCCTGTATTTGCATCATCCACGCCTTCAACCCTGAAAGAAAGCCGCTTTGTTTGGGGTAATATATATGTGAACACAAACTCTGATTTGGATCAAAGAATCAGACTGCAAATGTAAATCTCAGTCCGCTTCAAGCGGACCAAATACAGGGAGGGGGCTACAAAACAAAGTGCATTTTGGCTTCAGCGCACGGCATTGTGGGAAAACACAAAACCTACCCATGTAGCAGATGATAGGCGACTCTTTACGGGAGAAATGTCTCGCAGTTAGACATTAAAGGACTCAGTAAAAGTTCAGATAGAAATTTAATTAACCCACTCAGACAGCAAAACATGTTTGGCCAAAATTTGGCTTCGAATTACAGCATCACTTCATGCGAGTGTAGCTGCTGAAACTCAATCACATTACCAACACAAGGAAGGCTTCCCTATTAGCACCACCTCTGACCACAAAATACTTAATTTAATCCATGTTCAGGTTCTGTTTACTGGTTCTAGTTTAACGTTATCCAGGTCTGATGGAGTGGATGAAAGTGGATGAAGGTGGATGTGGAGGATAAAGGTGCATGAAAGTTGTTGAAGGTGGATGTGGTGGATGAAGGTAGATGTGGAGAATGAAAGTGGATGAAAGTGAATATAGAGGATAAAGGCAGAAGTGGTGGGTGGCGGTGGATGTGATAGAAGAAGGTGGATGTGGAGGATGAAGGTTGATGAAGGTGGATGTGGAGGACGAAGGTGGATGAAAGTTGTTGAAGGTGGATGTGGAGGATCAAGGTAGATGTGGAGAATGAAAGTGGATGAAGGTGGATGTGGAGGACGAAGGTGGATATGGTAGATGAAGGTGGATGAGGGTAGATATAAGTGGATGTGGAGGATGAAAGTAGGTGAAGGTGGATGTGATGGATAAAGGTGGATGTGGAAAATGAAAGTGGAAGAAGGTGGATGTGGAGGATAAATGTATAAGTGGAGGTTGAAGGTGGATGTGGAGGCTGAAGGTGGATGTGGAGGATAAAGGTGGATGAAAGTTGTTGAAGGTGGATGTGGAGGATAGAGGAAGATGTGGAGGATGAAGGCTGATGTTGAGAATGAAGGTGGAAGAAGTTGGATGAAAGTGGATGAAGGTGGATGTGGAGGATAAAGGTGGATGTTGAAAATGAAGGTGGATGTGGAGGATAAAAGTAGATGTGGAGGATGAAGGTTGATGAAGGTGGATGTGAAGGACGAAGGTGGATATGATAGATGAAGGTGGATAAAGGTAGATATAGGTGGATGTGGAGGATAACGGTGGATGTGGAGGATGAAAGTAGGTGAAGGTGGATGTGATGGATGAAGGTGGATGTGGAGAATGAAAGTGGATAAAGGTGGATGTGGAAAATGAAAGTGGAACAAGGTGGATGTGGAGGATAAATGTATAAGTGGAGGTTGAAGGTGGATGTGGAGGCTGAAGGTGGATGAAGGTGGATGTGGAGGATAAAGGTAGAAGTGGAGGATGAAGGTGGATGTGGAGATTGAAAGTGGATGAAGGTGGATGTGGAGGATAAAGGTAGAAGTGGAGGATAAAGGTGGATGTTAAGGCTGAAGGTGGACGTGGTTTGTGAAGGTGGATGTGGTGGGTGTGGAGGATGAAGGTGGATGTTGAGAATGAAGGTGGATGTGGAGGATAAAGGTGGATATGATAGATGAAGGTGGATGTGGATGATAACAGTGGATGTGGAGGATGAAAGTAGGTGAAGGTGGATGTTGAGAATGAAGGTGGATGTGGAGAATGAAGGTGGATGTTGAGAATGAAGGTGGATGTGGAGGATGAAGGTGGATGCTGAGAATGAAGGTGGATGTGGAGAATGAAGGTGGATGTGGAGAATGAAGGTGGATGTGGAGGATGAAGGTGGATGTTGAGAATGAAGGTGGATGTGGAGAATGAAGGTGGATGTGGAGAATGAAGGTGGATGTGGAGATTGAAGGTGGATGTGGAGAATGAAGGTGGATGTTGTGGGTGTGGAGGATGAAGGTGGATGTGGAGAATGAAGGTGGATGTGGAGAATGAAGGTGGATGTTGAGAATGAAGGTGGATGTGGAGGATAAAGGTAGATATGATAGATGAAGGTGGATGTGGAGGATAACGGTGGATGTGGAGGATGAAAGTAGGTGAAGGTGGATGTTGAGAATGAAGGTGGATGTGGAGAATGAAGGTGGATGTGGTGGGTGTGGAGGATTAAGGTGGATGTTGAGAATGAAGGTGGATGTGGAGAATGAAGGTGGATGTTGAGAATAAAGGTGGATGTGGAGGATGAAGGTGGATGTTGAGACTGAAGGTGGATGTGGAGAATGAAGGTGGATGTGGAGGATGAAGGTGGATGTTGAGAATGAAGGTGGATGTGGAGAATGAAGGTGGATGTTGAGAATGAAGGTGGGTGTTGAGAATGAAGGTGGATGTGGAGAATGAAGGTGGATGTGGAGATTGAAGGTGAATGTGGAGAATGAAGGTGGATGTGGTGGGTGTGGAGGATGAAGGTGGATGTGGAGAATGAAGGTGGATGTGGAGAATGAAGGTGGATGTTGAGAATGAAGGTGGATGTGGAGAATGAAGGTGGATGTTGAGAATGAAGGTGGATGTGGAGAATGAAGGTGGATGTGGAGGTTGAAGGTGGATGTGGAGAATGAAGGTGGATGTGGAGAATGTAGGAGGATGTGGAGAATGAAGGTGGATGTGGAGGATGAAAGTGGATGTTGAGAATGAAGGTGGATGTGGAGAATGAAGGTGGATGTTGAGAATGACGGTGGATGTGGAGATTGAAGGTGGATGTGGAGAATGAAGGTGGATGTGGAGATTGAAGGTGGATGTGGAGATTGAAGGTGGATGTTGAGAATGACGGTGGATGTGGAGATTGAAGGTGGATGTGGAGAATGAAGGTGGATGTTGAGAATGAAGGTGGATGTGGAGAATGATGGTGGATGTTGAGAATGACGGTGGATGTGGAGAATGAAGGTGGATGTGGAGAATGAAGGTGGATGTGGAGATTGAAGGTGGATGTGGAGAATGAAGGTGGATGTGGAGATTGAAGGTGGATGTGGAGAATGAAGGTGGATGTGGAGAATGAAGGTGGATGTGGAGATTGAAGGTGGATGTGGAGAATGAAGGTGGATGTGGAGAATGTAGGAGGATGTTGAGAATGAAGGTGGATGTGGATGTTGAGAATGAAGATGGATGTGGAGAATGAAGGTGGATGTGGAGAATGAAGGTGGATGTGGTACTAGGGCTGCAACTAATGATTATTCAGATGGTCGATTAGTCACTATTATCCATCGACTATTAAAACGAGAAGTCGACCAATCAGATTTTGTATCTCATGATTATTATAAATGGATCTTATTTCACTTTCAGCTTTGAAAGCTTGCATGAGGTTGTTATGTAAGTCTGACGTTCCTCCTCTTTAAATGTTCGAGCATTGCAGACGTACTTCCGTGGTACACAAGGTCCGCTTTACAAATCTCACATGTATTTAATTTATTTTGTAAGTTTAACATGAAGTTATTTTAGACATTTCACATCTGCCGCGGTTCTATTCCCTAGTCCGCTGCCATTTTTTTCCCCTGGCAGACTTTATTGCACATGTGCAACTCTCAGCAGAGATAGAGAAGAAGACGATGCCTCACTCCGTAGGGTTTTTGTTTTTTTTCTTTTGCTGACAATAGTCGACAGGTAAATTCGTTGTTGACTATTTTTATTGTCAACTATTGTTGACAACGTTGACTAATCGTTGCAGCCCTACGTGGTACATGAGGGTGGATAAAAGTGGATGAAGGTGGATGAAGGTGGATGCGGAGGATGAAGATGGAACAAAGTGGATGAAGGTGAATGTGGAAGATAAAGGTGGATGGGGTAGATTAAGGTGGATGGATTTAATTTTTTCTTAGAGGTTTCCCAAATCTAAAACAAACCTGTTTTTTTACATGTAAATAAGTTAATCTGTTTGCTGCTGATTTCAGAGTCATGGATGACGTCTCCATGACTCTGAAATCATGTGGCTGTTGTAAATGGGTTATTAATGCGGCCTTTATGTTCTCCAGCGCCATTTTTCACAGCACCAGCACCAGTTAAAAGTGTGGCCACATGTTCATTTTGCCTGTAAGTGCTGGTGGGATTAATCAGTTCAGCGTGGAGCTGATAACTCTCACATGTTCTGTTGAGAAACGATTCGGATGCGTCACATGAGAGAAATGTGAGTGACTCACTGCAGAGGGAGTTTGTTTCATCACATATTTAGTTTTCATTTCATTATTCACTTTCCCAACAAAACCTCAAATTAGACTTAACAAGCTCGCTGAGGAGATGACACACCCTCAGCGACTCAGGGAGATATTAGGACACACACGCACACATATCTTTTCTTTCATTGTGTGTGTGTTCCTGCTCTTCAGAGGAAGACTCCTGGTGGTTTAATGGGTTTAATATTGAGATTTTTACTGAGATTACAGTGTTTACATCAGGTCATGAATGCAGTCAGAGGATTGTTCAGATGTGTGCGTTATCTTTTGTCAACTTCCTCTGTATTTTTCTAACAAAGCACATCTGTGCATGTATGTGCACGTGCAGTACATGAATTTCTGCCATGAAGTCTGGGACGGAGGCTTTGTAGTGGAAAAATGGATGCCCCTATAATCTGCTGGGGGGGCTATGTGTAATTACAGGCTTGTTCTGCACGCCTGGACAAACACAGATGTGCATAAGCTCAAAATGTCATAACTGGGTTCAGTAAACAGGCATTTGATAACAGAACCAGTTAATTTCAGCCTGTTTATGATTGAGACTGAGAGCCAGTTCAGATCTATCTTTGATGCTCGGGGCGTTGCCTGCCCGCACGCTTATTACAACGACTAGATTAGGATTAGTTTAGGAATGCAGTATAATCTGTGTATGATCTGGCAAGTCAGCTTTTGGAAAGCATCAGTTTAAATAGATTCAGTCATGATTTCAGGTGTATCACCTGAAAATAATATTCTTCTGGTAGGGCTGGGCAATTAATCGAATTTTAATCGCAATTACGATCTGGGTTTTCAGCGATCTTAAAAATAAAATGGTCCGATTATTTTTTGTCCTTCGATTTGTGCTGTTTTCAAATCGAGCGCAGCTGTCATTGCAGCGCTTTGCTGCAGACTCCTCCCACTGCTGCAGACTCCTCCCACAGCCCCGACCGCTTTAGTTTTATTCCGAACGAGTTGCAGACACCTGGACACATGGGAGGCAGCATCGCTCCTTCTCCATCATTTTCTATGTAAACTTGCGCGAGGAAGCGAAAATCGCTGCCCTCCTCCAGCCAAGCGACAGACGACAGTCGTGCATGTAAATGTTGCGTTCGTGCACGCAGACGTGCACACGGGGGCTTGCGACGCAACACAAAAAAATAGAAAAATGTTCAATTTTTGTGAGTCACAACTAAATAATCCACCAGCTCCCAGAGTCACAGAGAGACAAACGTTATAAACAGAACTTTTTTCTCAATTAACACAGTGAACAAACCGGGATTTAAGAAACTCATCAACACTTTGGACAAACGGCATCACTGCCATCTCAACACCATGTTAGTGGACTGTCTCTTTCTTCCCTGTATGATGAGTGTAGTGAGGGTGTTGTGAAAGACGTGGTGACAATCCGATGTTTCGCCACCGCTACGGACCTGTGGTAAAGCCGCACCAGAGCCGTATAGAAATGTCGCGCTACATTTTATTGACGTGGATTTCAACGTGAAAACGAAATGTCTCCAGACTATTTTTTTCCATTTTTTTCTATTTTATCTCAATTTCAATCAAAATAATCGTGATTATCATTTTTCCCATAATTGAGCAGCCCAATCTTCTGGACTGACTTAACGTTCACGCTGTGCTTCTCAGTAGGGCTGGGCGATATGAACCAAAACTAATATCTCGATATTTTTTACCTGAATCACGATAAATGATATATATCTCGATATAAACAATATTCCATCCTATATTGCATCTGATAAAGTCTCGATATTTTTGAAAATCGATATATTGCCCAGCCCTACTTCTCAGACAAATCAGACCTTTTAAATAATGTGTTCCACTTACCGCCAGAGGCGGCGCTACACCAGGAATTACAGGAAAAGACGAGACAACCAACGAAGAAGAAAACTGGTTCATCGATTGGTTAATACAGGACAACTTGTATTTCCATCATGGAGCTGCATCAGATCCTAGCAGTCTGGGGTTGATCAGATTCTATCAGAGGTCTTCCAGGTCTGACCACCAGATAATTCTCCCGTCCAGACCTGCCGATCGTCCCACACATACATATGCTTTAGTTGTGTTTACCCACGATGCATTTTGCTTTGTGATCTGCCACCTGTATTTTGTCTGACTGAAATGAACCCAGACCTGTGTTTATAGGCGACTGAGTCCACTTCTTTGATTCAAAACTTTATCTTTTTGCGCGTTTACAGTACCCCAAATGAAGTGACGTTCCCTGCAAACGACTACGTTTAGAATAAAAAAGGCTGGTGTGAATTCGGCCTTAGAGTAAACCAGGACAGGCCTGTACTAGTTAAACCAACACATTTAAGTCACTTTCCTAATCTGGGTTTAAGGTTGTTGGATCAATAATAAAAACCTGGAATGGAGTCAGAACCATCATGCACTGGTGTGAATCTGAAATAAAACAGCACTGGACTAAAAGTACAAAGATACGGAGCGATCTGATGCTGTGATATGTCCGCATGCGTCACAAATACGGACAACACACGGGAAAATCCGCACCGCATACCTGATGGATCCCATTTTCAGATCTCCCCGGAACCAGTGTCGTGCCGAAAAAAGCACCCCTGCCATGAAAAGCACCCCCTCTCAAGGAAAGCAGTAACAGCTTCTCACCTGTAGATGGCGTGTATTCATTACCCTTAAGAACTTAACAAAAGCCTGAACTAAGCTGCTGATAAAACGAATATATATTACAAAGTGAAAAAAGTCTGACAGTAATGCTTAAATAGTCTGTACATGGTCACACATGAATAATTGGACTGATTTGCTTGGGGGTGCATATTCTGGCAGACCCTTTATATCTAACTCCAAACCACAGTTGTTGATGACCATGGTCTGAGCATACTCTGAAAAGATCAAAATGCTGGGACCAACACTGACTGATTTACTTGGAAGAAATGCAACCTGCAAAGTAAATATTTTTCATCTGTTGTTTATTCAAACACAAACTTTAAAACACTCCACAGTAATATAAGACACTTAAATAAAATTTACTCTGCCTTTTTCAGGAAGCAGCGAGCTGAATTCTGACCTTCACAATAGTGGTAATAAGAAATATATAGAAAGATTACACTAACAGAAAACACGACATTTTAATAAATTAAAGATGCAAGTATTCAAATAACAAAGAAAAAAACAACAAGCTCTTCTGCTCTGACCTTCACAGTAGTGGTAGTTGAAAAGATCTTAGAAGATCTTTTATGGAAATAGGAGCCACCACTACTTGCATGCAGGGCAGAAGTGCTGCTCATCCACTGGAGGTCTGTTTACACAGGCATAGCGGTACCATCTCTGACACAGCAAACCTTGAAAAAATAGATACTTGTGTTATATTATCAATACAATATGTATATACCAACTACTGTACTTTATGAGTCTGAATCAAACATGAAAGTTTTCTAAACATTTTAAAACCACGTGCATTACAATGAAAAGCCAATCATCCCTCATGAAAAATGTTACATCTCAAGGTATCGTACTCTTCAGAAAAAAATAGTTTATTCACAAGATTGATGCAAAAAGCTTAACTCTTATTTTGATTATGTCAGATAAGTTTAAGTTTTTCCATTAAGTAATGTGAGGAATTTACCCGTTGTGTCTCATCATGGTCCTCCATGCCGCAGTAAAAACACAGGCCACTAAGATCATCTGTAAATATAAACAGCACTGATTTAAAAAGGGTTGGGACTAAAATAAGTTCTTCATAAAATTCTCTTAATAGACTTTAAATTATATTAAATATTCCCAAAAACTTTAAATATGACATTGCAAAATCTGAGGATCAGTTAAGTACCAGATTGTGTGAGGAGGGAAATGGAAATTTCCATCCTTAACTTGTCCACTGCCGTTTGAGTAATATCAAACTGCAATGCTTCTCCTTTCAGGATACTTTCTGCAAACTAATGCAAGTGCTGATTAGTGAAACGGAATGATCATAACATGCTCTATCTTCTATTTTCTGCTTTTAACATAGGATATAACATATTTACATTGGTTTAGCAGTGTTAAAGAAAGAAAGTGAAGAATTTCAAAAACGGCTTATCATGGCCGTACTTGACGGCAGCCACTCTTTAGGCAAGGCGGGGTAGATATATTTGTATAGCACATTTCTTGTACAAGACAATTTAAGGTCCATTATGTAAAACATTAAAGAGAATATTTGAGAAAATACTACTTAGATAACTGCATTTCACACTTACTTTCAAGGCCAGGACACCACAGGATGTGCAGTCTTGTTGTTTTGAGTGAGAAGTAGTTTCACATGTCCACCTTGAGGCTTTGCAGCCTTTTTTCCTCATGAATGCTCTGTGACAGGTAAGGAGTGCATGTGCGAAAACTGTTGTGACAACTTAGACTACTTGCATACCATTTCCATATATTATGGCTTGTTTTACCTTGTAGACTCCAGACACGTCTTAATCGTGGCTTTTGTTTCCCCTAATGAATCCACAAAAAGGGTTTTCTTTTCTTGAGGGTAGATTACCTATAATAGTTTACAATAAAAATAAGTGTTTTAGCAGAAACCCATAAAACAAGTGAGTGTTTAAATCAATTAGAGTAGCAGTGTTTTGGCAGTGATTGTTCTCACTGCCAGCATCCAATGATGATGCTCATTTGTGATTCCTGTGATCATCCTGTGTGACATTGGATTAATCTGAAAGTATGTACAAAGTGAAAGAAGAGTAGTTATGAGCAACATGTATTTTCTAAATACTTATAAAATACAGTGTTACCATGAACAAGTGCTCCAGTACATACCCGGATTCTTCCAAATTCCTTCTGCCAGATTGATGTCATTGTATCGGTGTCAAGCATAGCTGTTCCCCAGCATTGGATAAGTTGTGGTTCTGAACAAGCACTGACAAGTGTGCATTGATTACCTATGAAAAGTGTAAAAGCAAAAAACACTGTATTAGTCGTGATCTGTTTCAATGTGCAAAAACTGAAATGTTCAATAATTATTATCATAATTTTAAATTATGATGAAAAGCAAATGATGACGTTTTGGAATGATGATACCGTACTATACAGATAATGCCGTACCTCACTTTCAAGCTCTTTGGTGGGACCAATCCTTTCAATATCCCAATAAAACAATCGATATGGTCCCACTTTGGAAAGTAATACATGTGCCTTTTTGCCTGCCCATGCCTCTTCCACATTAAAAAAAAGAACCCTATAATTAAACATTTATGTACAACTGGTAAGTAGTGTAAGAAATGATTGATTCTGAAAAAAATTACACATGAATGCTGTGTCGGAGGTTAGAGCTGTTGGTGCAGGGGAGGCTGTGGTGGAGGTAGAGGCTTTTGTGGCAGTGGAGGCTGTGGTGGAGGTTGCGGCCATTGAGGCGGGAAAGGCTGTGGTGGAGGAAGAGGCTTTTGTGGCGGTGGAGACTGGCGGAGGTTGAGGCCGTTGAGGCAGGAAAGGCTGTGGTGGAGGAAGAGGCTTGTGTGGCGGTGGAGGCTGTTGTGGCGGTTGCGGCCGTTGCTGCAGGGGAGGCTGTGGTGGAGGTAGAGGCATTTGTGGCGTTGGAGGCTGTGGTGGAGTTAGAGGCTTTTGTGGCGGTGGAGGCTGTGGTGGAGGTTGAGGCCGTTGCTGCAGGGGAGGCTGTGGTGGAGGCAGAGGCATTTGTGGCGGTGGAGGCTGTGGTGGAGGTTGAGGCGGGGAAGGCTGTGGTGGAAGTAGAGGCTTTTGTGGCGGTGGAGGCTGGGGTGGAGGTTGAGGCCGTCGAGGCGGGGAAGGCTGTGGTGGAGGTAGAGGCCTTTGTGGTGGTGGAGCCTGTGGCTGTGGCTGCGGCCGTTGCTGCAGGGGAGGCTGTGGTGGAGGCAGAGGCATTTGTGGCGGTGGAGGCTGGGGTGGAGGTTGAGGCCGTTGAGGCGGGGAAGGCTGTGGTGGAGGAAGAGGCTTTTGTGGCTGTTATGCCAGCTGATTATTGCCGCCACCTGACTCCAATCCTTGGTACAAATCTCCACTCTTGTTACCTGCATCGGATTGGTTGGACTGGACACACCGCCGCCTTCTCCCCTCCTATTGGATGCTGTTGGTCCAATCACAGCTCCAGAAGGCGCTCTCCAGGGAATAAAGCCCCAGTTCATTGGGGGAGCAACTGTTGACACAGTCTGTTCCTGGCCTTTGGAATTGCGGTGTTGGTGTATTAGTTAATCTTTGTCTGTAAATGGGTGATTTGTGGCGACTAGTTTTTGTGTAGCTAGGCTGTAGGCCTGTGTTCATTTTGGATTAATTGATTTGGATTACAGACTACAGTGTGTGCAGAATTATTAGGCAAGTTGTATTTTTGAGGATTAAATTTATTATAGAACAACAACTATGTTCGCAATGAACACAAAAGACTCATAAATATCAAAGCTGAATATTTTTGGAAGTTGGAGTGGGGCTTTTTTAGTTTTAGTATCTTAGGAGGATATTTCTGTGTCTGCAGGTGACTATTACTGTGCATAATTATTAGGCAACTTAACAAAAACCAAATATATACCCATTTGACTTATTTATTTTCACCAGGGAAACCAATATAACAACTCAAAATTTACAAATATACATTTCTGGCATTCAAAAACAAAACAAAAACAAATCAGTGACCAATATAACCACCTTTCTTTGTGAGGACACTCAAAAGCCTGCCATCCATAGATTCTGTCAGTGTCTTGATCTGTTCACGATCAACATTGCGTGCAGCAGCAACCACAGCCTCCCAGACACTGTTCAGAGAGGTGTACTGTTTTCCCTCCCTGTAGATCTCACATTTGATGAGGGACCACAGGTTCTCTATGAGGTTAAGATCAGGGGAACAAGGAGGCCATGTGATTATTTTTTCTTCTTTTAGACCTTTTCTGGCCAGCCACGCAGTGGAGTACTTGGATGCGTGTGATGGAGCATTGTCCTGCATGAAAATCATGTTTTTCTTGAACGATGCTGACTTCTTCCTGTACCACTGCTTGAAGAAGGTGTCTTCCAGAAACTGGCAGTAGGACTGAGAGTTGAGCTTGAGTCCATCCTCAACCCGAAAAGGTACCACAAGCTCATCTTTGATGATACCAGCCCATACCAGTATCCCACCTCCACCTTGCTGGCGTCTGAGTCGGAGTGGAGCTCTCTGCCCTGTACTGATCCAGCCACGGGCCCATCCATCTGGCCCATCAAGACTCAGTCTCATTTCATCAGTCCATAAAACCTTAAAAAATCAGTCTTATGATATTTCTTGGCCCAGTCTTGACGTTTTATCTTGTGTGTCTTGTTCAGTGGTGGTCGTTTTTCAGCATTCCTTACCTTGGCCATGTCCCTGAGTATTGCACACCTTGTGCTTCTTGGCACTCCAGTGATGTTGCAGCTCTGAAATATGGCAAAACTGGTGGCCAATGGCATCTTGGCAGCTTCACGCTTGATTTTCCTCAGTTCATGGGCAGTTTTTTTGCGTCTTGTTTTTTCAACACGCTTCTTGCGACCCTGTTGACTATTTTGAATGAAACGCTTGATTGTTCGATGATCACGCCTCAAAAGTTTGGTAATTTT
Source organism: Melanotaenia boesemani (assembly GCF_017639745.1). NCBI lineage: Eukaryota > Metazoa > Chordata > Actinopteri > Atheriniformes > Melanotaeniidae > Melanotaenia > Melanotaenia boesemani. The sequence goes on from NC_055697.1 coordinate 3,107,101, forward strand.
AAGAGTGCTGCATCCCTCTGCAAGACATCTCACTATTTTTTACTTTTCAGAGTCCGTCAAATCTCTCTTCTGACCCATTTTGCCAAAGGAATGGAAGTTGCCTAATAATTATGCACAACTGATATAGGGTGTTGATGTCATTAGACCACACCCCTTCTCATTACAGAGATGCACATCACCTGATATGCTTAATTGGTAGTAGGCTTTCAAGCCTGTACCGGTTGGAGTAGAACAACATGCATAAAGAGGATGATGTGGTCAAAATACTAATTTGCCTAATAATTCTGCACACACTGTAATTGTTTTGATACCCTTGGATATATATATATATACTTCAAGCCCTTTTGGCTTCGCTTTCTGTTGTGTTTGTACCTCGTTTTGATTGAGGAAAGAGTTTAGTTTAGTTGTTGTTAAGACTAGTATATGCTGGGCTAGATATGTCCATTGCAAGTATTTTTTTTTTTAGTTTATTGGAGCTGCTTCCTCACTGTTATTAGCTTAGTAAGCCAGTTTGTTTTCACGTATAATAGGTAACCTTGATTTTGTTTTCAACTGGCTGGGTTTGATTTAAGTTAGAGTGGTTTTGTTCTGTTCATTTGTTTGAGCAGCTTCGCTAACCCCAGCGTTCGTTGATTGCCGCCAGCTGACCTTGTTCTTCCTGTTCCGGTTACAACAATAAATGTACCTGTTTTACTTTTAAAACCTGGCCAATGCTTCTTTTGTTACGCCTCTCAACATACCCCTAAAGCTGGGTCGTAACAGTGGCGGTGGAGGCTGTGGTGGAGGTAAGGGCCGTTGCTGCAGGGGAGGCTGTGGTGGAGGTAGAGGCTTTTGTGGCGGTGGAGGCTGTGGTGGAGGTTGAGGCTTTTGTGGCGGTGGAGGCTGTTGTGGCGGTAGAGGCGTTTGTGGCGGTGGAGGCTGTGGTGGAGGTAGAGGCGTTTGTGGCGGTGGAGGCTGTGGTGGAGGTAGAGGTGTTTGTGGCGGTGGAGGCTGTGGTGGAGGTAGAGGCTTTTGTCGCGGTGGAGGCTGTGGTGGAGGTAGAGGCGTTTGTAGCGGTGGAGGCTGTGGTGGAGGTAGAGGCGTTTGTGGCGGTGGAGGCTGTGTTGGAGGTAGAGGCATTTGTGGCCGTGGAGGCTGTGGTGGTGGTAGAGGTGTTTGTGGCGGTGGAGACTGTGGTGGAGGTAGAGGCTTTTGTGGCAGTGGAGACTGTGGTGGAGGTAGAGGCGTTTGTGGCGGTGGAGGCTGTGGTGGCGGTAGAGGAGTTTGTGGCGGTGGAGACTGTGGTGGAGGTAGAGGAGTTTGTGGCGGTGGAGACTGTGGTGGAGGTAGAGGAGTTTTTGGCGGTGGAGGCTGTGGTGGAGGTAGAGGCTTTTGTGGCGGTGGAGACTGTGGTGGAGGTAGAGGAGTTTGTGGCGGTGGAGACTGTGGTGGAGGTAGAGGCGTTTTTGGCGGTGGAGGCTGTGGTGGAGGTAAGGGCCGTTGCTGCAGGGGAGGCTGTGGTGGAGGTAGAGGCTTTTGTGGCGGTGGAGGCTGTGGTGGAGGTTGAGGCTTTTGTGGCGGTGGAGACTGTGGTGGAGGTTGAGGCTTTTGTGGCGGTGGAGGCTGTGGTGGAGGTAGAGGCGTTTGTGGCGGTGGAGACTGTGGTGGAGGTAGAGGCGTTTTTGGCGGTGGAGGCTGTGGTGGAGGTAGAGGCCTTTGTGGCGGTGGAGGCTGTGGTGCAGGTAGAGGCGTTTGTGGCGGTGGAGACTGTGGTGGAGGTTGAGGCTTTTGTGGCGGTGGAGGCTGTGGTGGAGGTAGAGGCTTTTGTGGCGGTGGAGGCTGTGGTGGAGGTAGAGGCTTTTGTGGCGGTGGAGGCTGTGGTGGAGGTAGAGACGTTTGTGGCGGTGGAGACTGTGGTGGAGGTTGAGGCTTTTGTGGCGGTGGAGACTGTGGTGGAGGTAGAGGAGTTTTTGGCGGTGGAGACTGTGGTGGAGGTAGAGGAGTTTGTGGCGGTGGACACTGTGGTGGAGGTAGAGGCTTTTGTGGCGGTGGAGACTGTGGTGGAGGTAGAGGCGTTTTTGGCGGTGGAGGCAAGGGCCGTTGCTGCAGGGGAGGCTGTGGTGGAGGTAGAGGCTTTTGTGGCGGTGGAGGCTGTGGTGGAGGTTGAGGCTTTTGTGGCGGTGGAGGTAGAGGAGTTTGTGGCGGTGGAGGCTGTGGTGAAGGTAGAGGCGTTTTTGGCGGTGGAGGCTGTGGTGGAGGTAGAGGCTTTTGTGGTGGTGGAGGCTGTGGTGGAGGTAGAGGCGTTTGTTGCGTTGGAGGCTTTGGTGGAGGTAGAGGCGTTTGTGGCGGTGGAGGCTGTGGTGGAGGTAGAGGTTTTTGTGGCAGTGGAGGCTGTGGTGGAGGTAGAGGCGTTTGTGGCGGTGGAGGCTGTGGTGGAGGTAGAGGCATTTGTGGCGGTGGAGGCTGTGATGGAGGTTATTGTAGATGTGGTTTCTGGTGAGGTAATGACTGTTGTGGGGATGGTGATTCTCTGGCTGATGTTATGGTCATGGCTTTGATTTTGTGAGGAATTCTTGGTTGTTTTTCCTTAGATTTTTTTAAATGATCACTGTTAACTTTTCTGTAGACTGTTCCATCCTCTTCCTGTAGGTCGACACTCTTTCCCTGAATATCTATGATTGTGAAAGCGCCTAAGAAATTTGGATCTAGCTTGCCGCCTTTTCTCTGTTGTCTTCTGATATTTTGCCTCCACACTTTCTGCCCTTTGTTAAAGGCTGGTTTTGAGGTGCCCTGTGTCACTTGTTTGGTCATTCACTCCTGCTGTTTGTTGATATACCTTGAACAATATCCTTCAGCTCATGAAGACATTTTATGTCCTGGGTAGTGTTTCCTCTGCCACTTCAGTCTCCACACTCCTATCCACCTATAAAAAATTCCATTCTTTCAGTATGATGTCAATATTACATGTACAGCATAAAACTAAAACAGACATGGGTTTACAAACCTGGAAGGACTCTGGAACCTCAGTCAGGTACCGAGCCTCTCGACCGAACATTAGGAAATACGGGGAGAACTTGGTGGCTATCTGCTTTTTTGTACACACACCAAACATAACTGGATCTAAGTACTCATCCCAGTTTTCTGGCTTCTGTTCCACCAGTTTGCAAAGGGCTCTAAAAATAAGAAACATAATTCTTCTGAAAATCTCTAGTTAAACTTGCATTTACTGCTGGGACACAGTTAGTAGTAATCATGTAATTTGCTTTACCTTTGTACCTTTGTTCTCCTCTCTACCAGCCCAGTTGTTTAAGGATGGTATGGTGAACAAAGACTTCTTTTTATTTGCATTCTGGCGCGCACAGTTTTGTTTATCTAAAGGAGAAATTATACAGTCAAAAGTACTAAAATCCCAAAATAAACTAAATATCTCAACAAAACAGAATACACTTGCAGTTTTTGCGGAGAAAGACACACAAGACACCTGCAAAGAAGATCAGATAATGAAGAAAGGAACACGGGAAAGCAGGGCTATACATACAATGAGAAGAAAATTACCAAAACATACATCAACAAAAACGGATTTGAGCTTCAAATAAGAGGAAGAGGCGAAAGCAAGACTTAGACTAACAAATAAAATCCCAACAGAAATTGTGAAAAACATTAAAAGGCAGCAATAACTTAGTAAAAAAAAAAAGGTGTAAAAAAAACAACACACTAAAAACACATGAACCACTAGATATACAATAACTTTTCACTGAGGATATGAATTAGGGGAAAGGTATTTGTGATCAAACCACGTTCTGACACTTATGATACTGGAACACTCTTCAAATTTACCTCATTCACAAACTCTGAGCCTTGATTGGTAAGGATCCTCTTTGGAGCTTCAAACTGGTGGAAAAAGTTGATAATGCAGTCGGTAACTTCAGCTGCGGTCTTGTTGTGAAGAGCATATGTTTGGGCCACTTTATCATGTAATCCACCATGACGCAAATGTACTGACATCCATTTTTGGTGGTCTTCAGTTTCCCGATAAGGTCCATCCCTACCAGCTCAAAGGGGTGTGATACCTAAAAAAAAAGCACAAAAATGCACATTTCATTGTTGATTTTTAGTTTATTTAAATTATGATTTTCAGAGAAAGTAATACAGGTTGAGTTAATTACTGTTTCACTAAAGACGGTCTTTTGTAAGCTCTTATGGAGGAATTAATGAGGGATGCATGATGTATGAGTTATAATGTAAAACCTTTTCTGAGTTTCTGAAAGGTGTTGTTCTGAAAACGTTTAATAAATTTAATTTCCTTGTATTGTTCAAGAATGGTGAACAATTTAAAATTAATTAAATTATATTACAAAAAGTATACAGTACTAATAATGATCTGAAAATTAGTTTTGTTCTAGAATAGCGTTGCACTATTGCTGCTGAACCTGAGGACATGTTGAGTTTCTTCTTTTTTTTTATATCTTCTTACTATATGGTTTCAGTAATATGATTAAACATTTTTAAACAATGATTTGAATGAATGAAACAAGATTTTTGCTGGTACCTCTGGCAGTTTTTTTTTTTTTTATGTGTTGAATTTTATAAAAAGACTATAATGGTATGGTTGTTGATTACATGTATTAACAGATTGTAATTATAACATGTGGTGTAATCCTGGACAACAAATCCACATCTCAAACTATTTTTGCTTCAAATGCACCACCGTCTGTAAAATTTAAACAACACAAAATATTTAATCTGACAACTAAAATGCATTTTGTTTGAATTTGTAACAAAAAAAAAGAACTGTAGCAATTATTTATACCACAAGTGTACGATTTTTCCTCAAGGACTATTTCAGTAAAATAAACTTTATGTGAATTAAATTAGATTTTCTGGAGCAAAAAAGATCAAAAGATCTACTATCCTACACTGCAATGTCTGTTTATATTATTTTATATTATATAATTAATTCATATACATGACATACTGCATTGAAAGTAAGATAACTTCTTTTTTATTATAAAAGAAAGTCATTTGAATGTTGACTAATAAACCTTATAAGTTCATATGTGTTCCCTGCGTTTTTTCATATTGGTTCCCAGGTTTCTCCTACACTCCAGACATGCTGTGAGGCCTTATAAGCGGCTGTCAGACAACCACTGCCAAAGCATCCATCACCGTCTCTACGTGTTTACCCGGTAGTGACAGGCGGCCAGCACACACACTGTAACACACTTCATACCAAATAGCTTTATGTGTCCAGGGATGAAGTAAATAGGGACATATTGTATTTATTGCATTTTGTATAAAAGCAGCAATTTGTGAACTTCGAAACATACTTTTAGTATGAACTTAGTTTAAGTTTATTGGGGTGTACTTCACCTCCTGTTTGATAATGTGGCTGCTGCCCGGCACGCTGCACATTCTGTTCAGAACATGAATAAAAAAAGTCAGTAGCCTGTCTGGTGACATGTTTTGTATGTTGCATTCCACTTTTCTATAGAGATTTCACCTTTGGTTTTTTTAAATTTAGGTGGTCAAATTAGCTCAAACCTAATCAAAAACCCATCTTTCAGTAGCTATACTTACCCAGGTATCACTCTCAGAAGACATGCCAGGCCAGTAAAATCGTTTGGAAATGGCATCTCTGGTCTTCTTTTGTCCAGTGTGAGCACCTGTGGGACCATCATGAAAGTCCCTAAAAATAGCGTTCACCTCCTCCATGCCTTCAATGACTTTGTTTCCTTACTGGAGCTTTTACATAAAACAGAGCTTCTCCTAAAAGATAATAAAAGCAAGACAACGAAACGTTTGCTTAATTAGTTGTATGATTTTCTTCAGTTGCTACATTGATGTGCAATAAATTTAAAAAGTAGCCTATACATGAATGCATGCTTCAGGTTTTTCGGCTTAAAGCAAATTATTAACTCACCTTCAGTTACAACCTTCGACGCCTTTCGTCGAACTTCATTTTTCTCTTTTTTTGAAATTCCAGCAGGGTATTGTTTTTTGGCGATGTAGTCAAAAATACTTTGGTAAAGTAAGCGATCCATTGCAGCGCAGTTAACGTTCCGATATTGGCCTTAATGGATGTTAATTGTTCCTATGACGTAATCTGATGTTGGCCTATCTAAACGAGTAATAGGTTAATGTTTATTTAAATGTAATACTTTAAACTGTGATTTTGTCTAATAAGAGTAAATTAATGCTTTTTAATATTTTTTTATTAAAAATGCAGGGATGCAAATAATCTACCTCAATTATATGTAAAATAAATAAAGTCTAAATGGGGTGTTTGCGGTGTTCACCATAGCATATTGCATCATTTTAAAAACCTGTAAGCTAGTGTAGTCATTGGGTTCTACCACTGTAATGCCTTGGTGATAAAATGTTTGACTGTCAGTTTTTAACAATTGCACATGCACGCACGAAATCACAACAGCCACTCATCAGCCTGGAAAAATGTAATTTACATCTTTATTGGAAATGAAGGGGATTGTAGCTGTTGAGTTACTAAAGCTTGCAACATGTCCATTAAGACGTAAGGTAGGTTATTTAACATTAACAGCTGGCACGTTGGCATTCCGAGAGGCTTCTACGCTTTGCGTGAGTGGGGTGCTTTTCACGGCAGGGGTGCTTTTTTCGGCACGACACCGGACCCTAATGAATCCGGAAAAATCCAAAAATCCAGATACACATCCGCGAGGTTTCCAGCAGATGCAGGTTTATTTGATCCCCCACCGATCCAACTTCCGACATCTTCACAGATGACAGGAAATACACCGCCCATCTGTGACATATTTGTGGATTTTTCATTTATGCAATAGAACCAGATGTCTGATTTACTGGTTCTCTTCATGAATTATATAGTTTGGCATGTAAAAGTACTAACCTAGTTCTTCTAAGATCTTATCAGGCCAGTTTCCAACATCACAATCAGAATTAAAATGTGTCTTTAATTTTTCTTTCTGTATCATCATCATAACACCAGCTAGACCAAATGACACATTACTGTTTATATAAACATTTATGAAATTCCTTCTTGTCAGATTAAACTGTGTAAAATACAGTTTATAACGTAGTCTAATAAATCAGGTGTGTTTCAAATCTACATAACAGATCTGATGAATGAAAATATATCAGGCATGAAAAACAGACCAATTATTTTTATTTATTTATTTATTTTTTAATTAAAGCACACAATCTAAAGTTTAATTTCAAATAAATGCATGTGATGCCTCTCGGAGGCTGCCTCTGTGATGCACCATCCTGCAGGACATCTTTTCACAAGTGGGTGCTGACACCTAAAAAGTTTTTTCACCCTCCATTCAGGTGGAAACACTTCCCATGCTTCCTTGTCTTCACCGTCCGTCTCCTCGTCGCTCATCAGACATGCAGGCGCCCCGTATCTGTCCTCTCCATCTGGTAGATGGAGCGAGCAACAGATCGGAGCTTAAACAAAAAACATTTGTTAGATATGAGTCTTCATAGTGACTGACAGCTATACACTTTTTAAATGTATATATTAAAAACAGCTATTGTATCCAGAGATAATTGCTGACTATCCACAACTGATGTAACCCAAAAGCAAACCAGAAACCTCTGCTGCATTCTGAGAATCTTAGAAAAAAACCATGTCAGCAGTCCATAACGAGTCGGCTCACCCCGTCTTCTCTCTCCATCCTCTTTCATTCAGTTGTCCTCAGACAACTTTGATCCGTCCTCATCGTTCCTGTTCGTGAGGCTGAGTTTGTGCTCGGACGTAAACCTGCAGATTACATTTCAGAAATCAGAATAACTTAGCCACATAAAAAATTGCTTGTATAAAAATCCTGCTCTGAAAAATTGTTGGTGAGCTCTGGCAGACTATTAAAAAAGTCCCATTATTTGGGTCTGAGTCAATTTAAGATGAATGAAGGTATCATAAGAAAATGGTCTAAGACAGGGCTACTCAGTTTGAGCCGCAATCCAGCAGGTTTTCCATGTATCCCTGCTTCAACACGCCTGCATCAAATTAAATGGATCTAACAACCAATCAAGTTCTGCACATTGACTAATGAATCTGAGTAGGCCTTAAGGATCCGGTTAGCAGAGGATCGGGAACACTTGTTTCTACATTGGAGTTTATTTTTTAAAAGGGACATATGCATTTATAATGTAAATATGCAGGATTTTAGCAAAGCTTATTTCCATCATTAGTCCCCTTATAGTTACAAACGCAGGTCTCCGTCTGTTTGAAAAAGACTAAATACAGGAAGCGGATTACAAACAAAGTGCATTGTGGGTTCAGAGCAACGATATTGTCGGCAAACGTAAACAACATACGGCGTGTGGGACGATGGGCGGCTCTGGGTGGGAGGACTGTCTGGTGGTCAGATGTGGAAGAACTCGGTAAAAGTTCTGATAATCATGATAAACTCCAGACCGCTAGGATCTGATGCAGCTCCTTATTTTGCTGTTATGTGGAATATCAGAAGTTGTCCCGCATTAACAAATAGATGAAAGAATTCCTTTTCTTGTTAGTTGTTTCGGCTTGTAGCAGCACTGCCTCTGGCGGTGATGGGGAAATAATGTTGAAAATCTCCAATTTGTTCAAGTAAAAACCTGCATGAGCACAAACTCGGTCCGGCATGATATTGTACCCCCCAACTGAGCAGAGTCCCCTATTGGACCAAGTATGGCGGACTGTCCTGGAGTGAATGAACCCACTAACATACATACATAGTTATCAGTTTTCAGTAGGACTGAACAGAGACTCCTGGACCTTCTGCAGTTTGGGGCTGAAACCTTAACAGTCTTAACATGATCACCAGGAATTACTTTTCATAGTAAGAATGGACATCTGCTTCTTTTTGTTGTTAGTTTTTATTTCAGGTGCTGGTCATTCATAATATTGTTATACAGCCTATGTTGTTAATTATATGTGCGAGCCTTTAGTCCCACTTCAGACACAATCTGACAGCATCCGAAAGAACATGGAACCTTTTCAGTACTACAGTTAAAAAACACATTTATTACTGTTGGTTGTCAAAGGTTTAATGCATTTATTAAAAACCTTTTAGTGAGTGGTCGTGTTAATTTTTGTAGTATGGTGTTTTAAAATAAGAAGCGGTTTCAAAATACTGTAAAATCTACATTCTGTGACAGTTTTATGTAACTACATCGTGATAAAATAGACCTATTCATGGATGCATTGATGTACAACAGATTAAGCTTTACTACTTTACACAGGGACACGTTTTAAACCAGAGGATTATAGTATAAATATCTATCATATTAAACAGGAACAAACAAACAAACAAAAACCAACGACATAGACTCCTAAAACCTGGTTTTACTTTTCCCTCTGACAGTAATTTTCCCACCCATTATGTTTTTAACATACTTTAATCCCAATAAACACTAAACAATAAACAATAAATACTCTGTTGATCGTCTGTCTGTGATTATTGAACATGTACAATACCGGATAGTTCCAGATACCAGGAACGGCCCAGAAGCCAGTCTAAAGCAGCAGATAGTTCCAGATACCAGGAACTAAACTGATGAAGAGTTCTCTGACTTCTCAAATGCGATGCCTTTAACAAAGCCTGGCTGCTTGCAGTCATGTGAGGTGTTTAAATTCTGGCAACAGGGAATAACTTGAAGAGCTTCTGCATCAGTACTGAGGACTGACTGGAAGCCTCGAAGCTGGACACACATGTAACACGCCCGTCAGAGCTGTCTGCTTCATGTCATACCATCTGAAACAAAGCAGTCAAATATTGAACAGTTTATTTAAATGGCTCCAGTTTCAGATTCCTTTAAAAAGTTGACTCTTTTCTTATGCTTTTACCTTTAAATGTTAACACTTTGGAGTACCTGAAGGAATAAATGTACTGTGTGCATCAGAGTTTAGTCCTTTTGACTATGCACTTGCTGTGATTTGCCCTTTTATTTTCCTTTTTTTGTGTGGATGACCTCTTGCTTATTGTCATTCTTCATATGTCTTTGTTTTCTTCTTATTTGTGTCTCTGCCCTTCTGGGTTTTGTGTTGCAGCCAACTGCATCCCCCAGTGCCAGAATGGAGGAATGTGCCTGAAGCCTCGGCTCTGTGTCTGCAAACCGGACTTCAAGGGGACGGCATGTGAACAGAAAACCACACACTCACATCCAGCTCTGCCAGGGAATGGACACACTGACGGTCACACCACAGGCCATGTAAACGGGCACACCAGTGCAACCGGTGTTGTACCCCAGCAGCCCATACCGCAACATGTTCAGCCGATTGGCTATCCCTCTGCCCCGTATTCACCTAGCAGCATGGCCCAGATGAAAGTGACGGTCAAGGCGGCACCCCAGTTTATGCGGCCTCATTACATCCAACAGCACATCCAGCAACAGTAAGTTCCAGACATATTTATCACCCATGCTTCACTCCGTCCTTCAAAAACAATTGTGTATTTTCAGAAACTGTGTCGGAAAGCTGAACACGGAGAAAAACAAATCTACAGGTTCATTATGACATGTATGAAGAGAAACTTCACTCTTCTAATTTACAACTGAGGAGTGCAATGAAGTCCTATTTCTCTGACATTAGCAGAAACTGTCATAAAGCTCGGGTCTTATTCGCTGCTGTTGACAGATTAACAAACCCTCCTGTGTCAGTAGCACCTGAACTTTATTCCACCAAGGCTGCAATGAGTTCGCCAAATTCTTCACAGAAAAAAATCCAGAATATCAGACAAGCAGTTGGTTCATCAGCAGCAGGTTCAACAGACATACTGTGTCCATGAAAACCAGTTTAAACACATAACACAGTTTAATCCCATTAACAGCAAAGATCTGGTGGATGTCTTATGTCAGCAGAACTCCTCTTGCTGTTTGGACATCCTGCCCACAGGTTTTATCAAAAATCTCTCAAAGACTTTAGAGCCAGATCTGTTACAGATTGTGAACTGGTCTTTAATTTTGGGCGTCTTCCCAGAGCTTCTAAAATCAGCTTGTAATAGTTTTCCCAGAGGACCCGATAATTCAACCACAACAGGAGTAGGATAAGGCAAAAAGTGATTTATTGTACAGGTGGAAGTGCAGGGAAACTGGAACAGTCTGACAGGACGAGGAGGGAGGATCCAGGAATACTGTGGCATTCAGGAATCTGCAAAAACTCCGAATATAAGGGCATCAATCCAAAATCCAAACAGCATGGTCAATATAGCAGGCAGAGGTCATACACAGAGTGGCAGGAAAGAGACCACTTATCCGGGGCAGGCCACAATCCGTGGTTGGTCCAAAACAGGGTTCGATATCCAGGTAGACTTGGGGCAAGATAATCCGATGAGGGTCAGGCAAGAGAAATCCGTGGCATTACTGGGTCAAAGACAGGATCTCAACAAGGCAAGAGCAGTTGACCATCTGGCAGGAAATCAAAGACTGGAGAGGGTTTAAGTGGAGCAGAGCACAGGTGAGACAAGGGAGCAATCAGGGAACCGCAGGTGGAGCCAATGAGCCTGATCAATGGACTGGAAGCCCAGCAGAGCAGCCACCATGACACAGCTGTAATCAAATCTCTGCTAAAAAGGGAAAATCTAGACACATGTGAACAACTACAGGTCAGTTTCAGATTTTCGGTTTCTTGGATCATTGAAAAAGCTGTTTTCCATCAGCTAAATGACTTTATAACACAAAACAACTGCTACGATGTCTTCCAGTCAGGTTTTAGACACCACCACAGCACCGAGATGCTCTGACCAAAGTCATTAATGACATGTTTGAATACAGATGATGGAAAATGTCAGTCTTAGTCTTACTGGACCTCAGTGCTGCATTTGAAGCAGCTGACCACAATATATTACTTCATCAACTATCAACTGGAGAACTGGGTGGGCTTTTCCGGCACTGCACTACACTGGTTTAAATCTTATTTAGAGAACAGGAAGTATTTTGTGTCAATCAGTAACTTTACATCAGAGCAGACAAGAATTACATGTGGAGTTCCCCAAGGTTCCATCCTGGGGCCTCTTCTGTTTAACATCTATATGCTCCCACTGGCACAGGTCATAAATAACAATAGAACTAGTCACCATAACTACGCAGATGACACACAGATATATATTACAATGTCACCAGGAGATCGAGGCCCCGTACAGGCTCTTGGTAAATGCATTGAGGAGATTATTGATTGCATGTGTCTGAACTTTCTTCAGTTAAACAAGAACAAAACTGAGGTGATTGTCTTTGGAGCCAAAGAGAAACGATTAAAGGTCACCACAGAGCTTCAGTTTATACATCTAAAAACCACCAACCAGGCCAGAAATCTGGGTGTAGTGATCAGACCTAAACTTTGAAAATGGCATTAAGGGAATCACAAAGTCAACCTACTATCACCTTAAGAATATATCAAGCAAAAAACATCTGATGTCTCAGCAGGACCTGGAAAAAACTAGTCCGTGCTTTCATCCCCCTCAGGTCATCTGGATCCAGTTTCTTGTCAGTTCCCAGAGTCAGAACCAGACATGAAGAAGCTGCATTCAGATTCGATGCTCCACATGTCTAGAACAAACTCCCAGAAATCCTCAGATCAGCTGAAACACTCAGTTTATTTAAATCCAGGTTAAAAACCCACCTGTTCTCTGCTGCATGGAACTAGTTTTTATTATTATTTTTTTACCATACAATACCACACCATACCATACCATACCATACCACGCCACGCCACGCCACGCCACGCCACGCCACACCACACCACACCATACCATACCATACCATACCATACCGCCTAGAGGAGCCCATCCATGTAGCTGATCCATAGTGTCATTCAGGGGCCTCCGTGTCGCACGCGTTACACGTCACTACCTCATGTACGCTGCTCATTTACGCCGCCTCTCTACACCAGTCACGCAAGCAAAACATGGAGCGAGCCCAAGGAATCAGCTGTGTGGAGATTCTATACACTTGCTTCACCAACTATTCAGACGGCTTTATGTAACATATGTAAAGGCGAGGTTTCAAGAGGCGGCGGAAAGCTGGCAAAATATAATACCACCAACTTAATAAAGCATCTCCAAAAGCACCACGTGAAAGAGCATGCAGAGTTTATGCAACTGCGCAAAGTGAAAGGAGAAAGTACGCGAAACAGTTGACTCTGATCGACACCTTGCAACAACATGAAAAGTTACCAGCTAACAGCCAAAAGCAACGATAACAGCAAAGGTGGTGAAATTTATTATCTTGGGTTCGCAACCGCTTTTTGTCATTGAAAACGTTGGCGTTCGTCGCCTTCTTGACCATTTGGAACCCAGGTACAGCATGCCGTCGGGTAAATATATTTCTGACACAGGTTTGCCTGAATACTACAGTAAGATCTGCAAAGGCATAGCAGATCAGTTAAAGGATGCTAAAGTCTTGAGCTTTACAACAGATATCTGGTCATCAGATATGTCACCAATGTCGCTGACTAACTGTGCACTGGAATGACAACAGCTGTAATCATGACAGTGCAATGCCTGGTGCTAAAACGTCAGCGGTTCCCATGGGGGTGACTATCACAAACGCCCTGATGGACATTTTACATCAGTGGGAAATCCCACTTGAAAATGTGCATGTTGTGGTGCGGGATAATGCTGCTAACATGAAATAAGCAATGGAAACCTTGGGAGTGCATAGCTTAGCCTGTTTTGCACACTCTTTGCAACTTGTTGTGAACGAAGGATTATTGTCACAGCGAAGTATTAGTGACGCACTGGAAAATGTAGGCAGAAACATTCTCCGTTGTCTTATTCACACCTGCATGACATCCAGCAGCAAATGCAAACAGCCAACACAGCTGTCACTGTCCTCAAACTCCTTTTGGCTAAAGAAGGTGATGCAGACACTGGGATCAAAACCACAAAGACCACTTTACTGCAAGCAGTGACCAGCCGCTTCAGGTCTGTAGAGAATGAACCACTCTACGCCCTTGCAGCTTTGTTGAAACCCTGCTATAAAGCCAGGTACAAATATAAAAGTACTATTTTAAATAGACACCAACACAATATTTACCATATACTCATAAAAATTGTGATTGATCTATAATTTTGACCATATAATTAATGCATAACTTGTGTTTCAGATATTTCACAAGGGCAGGTTCTGTAAATAAGGCGAAGGATGCACTGACCACAGAACTAGAAGAAGAGGAGAAGAATGTCATATGTGAAGAGGGGTCAGAAGGAGAGCCCCATGAAAAGATGACTCGTGTGGCAGCCACAGTGGCAGTACCAGGGACTTCTGCAGCTTCAGCAGCAGTACAAAGAGCAGCTTCTTAATGGAGTTTGAACAGATTCTGGAAGAGAATGAAGATCCTGAAGCCCCAAGCAGCTCAAGCTCAACTGTCCAACCACAGACTTATTTTTCTGAAAAAACTGTGAACACTACAGATGACCCATACAAATACTGGAAAATCAACAGGCAAAGATTTCCTGCTCTTGCCGATGCTGCCTCAAAATACCTGTGCGCTCCCTGTACCAGTGTTGAAAGTGAGAGACTGTTCAGCACTATCTCCAAAATCTTGGATGAGAAAAGAAATGAACTCACTGCAGAAAGACTGGAAATGCTAGCCTTCTTGAACAAGAACTTGTTATTAGTGCTTAAAGGCTGAATAATTAGGATTTTTTTCCTTAAAAATCATTTAAAATGTTGCTGCAACGGATAAAAGAAAGCTTCCCTATAAACAATCTGTCTCTGTCTACATCGACAATGTCTTTGTCAAGTTTTTCTCCTTCAAAATAAGAGTTCCGTGCCAGAATAACTTGGGTGCAATGTGTAGCTCTTTCCAACTTTCCAATCATATGCGACTCCCCACATTTGCCTGATAACAACAAGGCAGTGTTTGGTATTTTGTGTCGGCAAAAGAGCAGCAGCCTGCAGGTATGGAAGCTAGTAAAAGAAGCTGACCAGAAATATATTCAGAAAAACCTAAAAAGCCTCAGCTTCCTGCTAAAAAAGCAAACCACCAAAAACGGAATAAAACGAGGATCAATACTGGAGAATCTTTTGAAAGGTGGAGAAGTCTGAGCTGGCAAAGTTTCTCCTCAACAGGTAAACAGCGTAATTTTGTTTAAATTAACCGAAAAGTTTATCTTGATTTACAAAGATTTACCATACCATATCATAACATTCCATACGAGACGACACCATACCATACCATGACATCCTATTCCATTCCATACCATACCATTCCATTCCATTCCATTCCATACCATACCATTCAATTCCTTACCTTACCATTGCATAGCATACCATACCATTTCATTCTATTTTATTCCATTCCATCCTTTTCCATTCCATTCCATACCATACCATACCATACCATACCATACCATTCCATACCATACCATACCATACCATACCATACCATACCATACCATTCCATAACATACCATACCATACCATACCATACCATACCATACCATACCATACCATTTCATTCTATTTCATTCCATTCCATACCATACTTTTCCATTCCATACCATACCATTCCATACCATACCATACCATACCATACCATACCATACCATACCAAACAATACCATACCATTTCATTCTATTTCATTCATTCCATACCATCATTTTCCATTCCATACCATACCATACCATAGCATACCATACCATACCATACCATACCATTCTATACCATACCATCCATTCCATTCCATAACATAACATAACATAACATAACATAACATAACATAACATAACATAACATAACATAACATAACATGCCATGCCATGCCATGCCATTCCATACCATACCATACCATTCCATTCCATTCCATAATATAACATAACATAACATTCCATACCAAACCATACCATACCATACCATACAATACCATTTCATTCTATTTCATTCCATTCCATACCATCCTTTTCCATTCCATACCATACCATACCATACCATACCATACCATACCATACCATTCTATACCATAACATAACATAACATAACATAACATAACATAACATAACATAACATAACATAACATAACATAACATAACATAACATAACATGCCATGCCATGCCATGCCATGCCATTCCATTCCATAACATAACATAACATAACATAACATAACATAACATAGCATACAATACCATACCATTTCATTCTATTTCATTCCATTCCATACCATCCTTTTCCATTCCATACCATACCATACCATACCATACCATTCCATTCCATTCCATAACATAACATAACATAACATAACATAACATAACATAACATAACATAACATAACATGCCATGCCATGCCATGCCATTCCATACCATACCATACCATACCATTCCATTCCATTCCATAACATAACATAACATAACATAACATAACATAACATAACATAACATTCCATACCAAACCATACCATTCCATTCCATTCCATACCATTCCATACCAAACCATACCATACCATACCATACAATACCATTTCATTCTATTTCATTCCATTCCATACCATCCTTTTCCATTCCATAGGCAAGGCAAGGCAAGGTAGTTTATTTGTATAGCACATTTCATGTACAGGACAATTCAAAGTGCTTTACATAAAACAAAGACATTACAGATATTTAGAATAGTAAAAGGCATCAACACATAATCAACACATAATCACAATAAAATAATAAATTACATTAAAATGATTAAAAGCAAGATAAGTTAAAAAAAAAAAAAAAAAAAAAAAAAAAAAAAAAAAGTTACCGTGCAGATTTCATGCATAGGCGCATGAGAAAAGAAAAGTTTTTAACCTGGATTTAAAAATGTCTACATTTGGGGAAAGTTTAATCTCCACTGGCAGTTTGTTCCATTTGTTTGCAGCATAACAGCTAAATGCTGCTTCTCCATGTTTAGTCTGGACTCTGGCCTGGACTAGTTGACCAGAGTCTTTGGATCTAAGAGCTCTGCTAGGTTTATATTCTCTGAACATATCACAGATGTATTCTGGGCCTAAACCATTCTGGGATTTGTAAATGATCAGAAGGGTTTTAAAATCTATTCTGTGACTGACTGGAAGCCAGTGTAAAGATTTTAAAACTGGTGTGATGTGTTCAGATCTCTTAGTCCTGGTTAAAACTCTAGCAGCAGCGTTCTGGATGAGCTGCAGATGTTTAATGCTCTTTTTAGGAAGTCCTGTTAAAAGACCATTACAGTAATCCAGTCTACTGGAGATGAATGCATGGATGAGTTTCTCTTGGTCTTTCTGGGAGACTAAACTTTTAATTCTGTTGATGTTTCTGAGCTGGTAAAAAGCTGTCTTAGTGACAGCTTTGATATGGCTGCTGAAAGTCAGATCTGAGTCTATCAACACTCCCAGGTTACGAACTTGGTTGGTAATTTTAAGAGCCCGAGTCTCCAGGTGTTTGCCAATGCTGACCCTCTTCTCTTTGCTACCAAACAGAATAATCTCAGTTTTGTCTTCATTTAATTGTAGGAAATTCTCCCTCATCCAGGTGTTTATTTGCTCCAGACACTGACACAATAAGTCTATTGGACTGCAGTCATCTGGTGACAGAGACACATAAAGTTGTGTATCATCTGCATAACTTTGATAACTAATGCTATAGTTTTGTAATATTTTACCCAAAGGGAGCATATACAAGTTGAACAGAAGAGGTCCAAGGACTGACCCCTGGGGGACTCCACAAGTCATGGCCACTCGCTCGGATTCATAGCTGCCGATCGTAACAAAATAACTCCGGCCTTCTAAATAGGACCTGAACCAGTTAAGGACCGCTCCAGAAAGTCCAACCCAGTTTTCCAGCCTGTGCAACAGGATTCTGTGATCTACAGTATCAAACGCAGCACTGAGATCCAACAGAACCAGGACTGATACTTGACCAGAATCGGTATTCAACCTAATGTCATTTAACACTTTGACCAGAGCTGTTTCAGTGCTGTGATGAGGTCGGAAGCCGGACTGAAATTTATCAAGATTTCCACTTTCATTTAAAAAGTCATGAAGCTGGTGAAATACAACTTTTTCAATAATCTTGGAAATAAAAGAGAGGTTAGAGACAGGTCTATAGTTGTTCATTATAGAGGCGTCTAGAGTCCTTTTCTTTAGGAGTGGCTTAATAGCAGCTATCTTTAGTGACTTGGGAAAAATGCCTGATGCCAGCGAGCTGTTAACTATCAGTAGGAGATCACTTTCTACTGAGGTAAAAACTGTTTTTAAAAAGTCGGATGGTATCATGTCCAGAGTGCATGTTGTTGATTTCAAATGCCAAACTGTTTCTTGTAGGACTTTTAAATTCACCATTTTAAATTGTGACATGACATCAGAATTATTTCCGGGTTTTAGACACAGACTAATTTTCTTGTTTGACTGTGTGGAATTAATATTTTGCCTAATTGTTTTAATTTTTTGGCTAAAAAAGTTTGCAAATTGGTTGCATTTCTCAGTGGAAAGGAGCTCTGGGCTTATCTGTTTAGGAGGATTTGTGAGTTTTTCAATCATAGCAAACAGAGTGCGAGAATTGTTGACATTCCTGTTAATCATTTCAGATAAATGCAGCTCTCTGGCCTTGCACAACTCATTGTTATAGTTACGCAGGCTTTGTTTGTACAGCTCATAGTAAATTTGAAGTTTATTTTTCCGCCATTTCCGCTCAGTTTTTCTGCATTCTCTTTTTAGGCTGGTAACCACAGTGGTGTTTCTCCATGGTGTTTTCTGTTTGCTCAAGTTGCTCTTGATTCTTATCGGTGCAACAGCATCCATTACATTCAAGATTTTCAGATTGAAATTATCCAGGAGTCTATCAACTGACTCTGCACTGGTTGTTGGTAACATAGCTATGGCCTCCACAAACTTAGCACTTGTTCTTTCATTAATGTTCCTCTTCCTAACCGAGGAGCAGGTTGGTTGAACATTCTGAGTGATCAGTAAATCAAACAAAATACAAAAATGGTCAGACAAGGCCAAGTCAGTGACCGCAACAGAAGAAATATCAACACCCTTTGAAATAACCAGGTCCAGAATGTGACCTCGAATGTGGGTCGGTTGTTTTACATGTTGCCACAAACCAAACATGTCCAATATGGAACAAAATTCCTTGACATTACCATCCGTCATGTTATCTATGTGAATGTTAAAATCCCCAGTTAAGATGAAATGGTTAAAATCAGTAGAGATAACCGACAATAATTCAGAAAATTCATCAATAAAATTTACACAGTGTCCTGGACGTCTGTAGATGATTAGAAATAGGATTTTAGGAATGCCCCTTAAAATAAAACTAAGATATTCAAAAGAAGTAAAATCACCAAATGACATTTCTTTACACTGGAATGAATCTTTAAATAAGGCAGCTTCTCCTCCCCCTTTCCTCCCGTTTCGACATTTATTCATGAAACTAAAATGAGGGGGTGCTGTTTCATTAAGAACTGTAGCACTTGTGTCTTCTGTTAACCATGTTTCTGTCAGAAAAAGAAA